>NC_057732.1:49090768-49114692 GCF_004010195.1 Chiloscyllium plagiosum | reverse complement strand
TGGCCCAACATTTCAACTCCCCCTCCCACTCTGCCGAGGACATGGAGGTCCTGGGCCTTCTGCACCGCCGCTCCCTCACCACCAGACGCCTGGAGGAAGAACGCCTCATCTTCCGGCTCAGAATACTTCAACCCCAGGGCATCAATGTGGACTTCAACAGTTTCCTCATTTCCCCTTCCCCCACCTCACCCTAGTTCCAAACGTTCAGCTCAGCACTGTCCCCATGACTTGTCCTACCTGCCTATCTTCTTTTCCACCTATCCACTCCACCCTCCTCCCTGACCTATCACCTTCATCCCCTCCCCCACTCACCTATTGTACTCTATGCTACTTTCTCCCCATCCTCCTCTAGCTTATCTCTCCACGCTTCAGGGTCTCTGCCTTTATTCCTGATGAAGGGCTTTTGCCCGAAACGTTGATTTTGCTGCTCCGCGGATGCTGCCTGAACTGCTGTGCTCTTCCAGCACCACTAATCCAAAATCCTTTGGTCCAACCTGTCCATGCTGACCAGATATCCCAATCCAATCTAGTCCCACCTGCCAGCACCTGGCCCATATCCCTCCAAACCCCTTCTATTCATATACCCATCCAGATGCCTTTTAAATGTTGCAATCGTACCAGCCTCCACCACTTCTTCTGGCAGCTCATTCCATACACTTACCACCCTCTGCGTGAAAACGTTGCCCCTTAGGTCTCTTTTATATCTATCCCCTCTCACCCTAAACCTATGCCCTCTAGTTCTGGACTCCCCGACCCCAGGGAAAAGACTTTGTCTATTTAACTTTTCCATGCCCATTGTGATTTCATAAACCTCTATAAAGTCACCCCTCAGCCTCCAATGCCCCAGGGAAAACAGCCCCAGCCTATTCAACCTCTCCCTATAGCTCAAATCCTCCAACCTTGGCAACATCCTTGTAAATCTTTTCTGAACCCTTTCAAGTTTCACAACATCTTTCTGATAGGAAGGAGACCAGAATTGCACGCAATATTCCAAAAGTGGCCTAACCAGTGTCCTGTACAACTGTAACATGACCTCCCAACTCCCTACCTAATACTCTGACCAATAAAGGAAAGTATACCAATCACCTTCTTCATTATAATCACAGTAAAAGGTGGAGCAGGCTAAGAAGCTGAATTTCCTACTTCTGCTCCTAATTCTTATGATTCCCTTTCTGTCGTCACTCACTCGCAGACTAGATCCCTCTGTGATCTGAGGCCTTGGGTCAGTGTGCTACCAGCACCAGCCAGCAAGTCCCTAGTGGCACTGCTGAGTGCAAAAGAGCTATTGATCTCTAATTGGATAGTAGCTCTTTGTGGATTGAACCTCTGCCCCAAAAGGGTCCTTTACGGTGAGGAGCTCCCACCAAGGGCTTGTCAAGTGCCTGAGTGGAATAAAGTGTGGCAGCACTTTCCTGGAAAGAGGCAATACAGGACATTCGCTCACTCTCTGCAGCTCGTAACTGACAGAGTCGCCTCCACAAGGTTCTGTCCAATGAATGGAAATTAGGCAAGATACAGAACTTGAGACAGCAAGCGAAACATTCACAAATGATAGGAAATACAATCACGCCACAACCCATCATATACAAGAGGACCTATCTGCTTTCTCATGATATTATAAAGTTGTTCCCATTACTTTGTTTGCTATATATAGAGGAACCTCAATTATCCGGCATTCGATTATCCAAATTTTGGATTATCCAAACAAGATCGCAAAGTCCCGATGTTTGATAACTAAGTTAATCGAGATTTCTCTGTAATCAGAGGCTCTCCAGTGTTTTATTAAGTTTTTCTCAACAGGAGGCACATGTAGGTAATTAAACTTTTTTTAGTTACTTACTAAAAAATTGCAATATTTTCATGATGTTTGATCTGAAATGAATTGCTTATGTTTGGAATCTACAAACATTGGAAATAGCAGCAGAAGTACACCCTTCAGTCCATCGAGCTTGCTCTGCCATTGAATAAGATCATGGCTCATCTGATTGCATTCCGAATTCCACACTCCCATATAATCCTTGATTCCTTTGCCTGATAAGAATTTATCCACCTCTGTCCTAAAAATATTCAATGATCCCACCCCAATCTCCTTCTGAGGCAGAGAGTTTCAAAGTTGTACAATCTTCTGAGAGGAACTGTCTCTCCTTATCTCCGTCCTGTGACTTCTAATTTGTGAACTGTGTCCCCTGATTGGTACTCACACAAAACAGGGACTATCCTCTGCCTGTTTACATTTCCAAGGTCTTTCAGAATCTCAAACACATCACCCTCAATCAAGTCATCCCTACTCTTCTAAATTAATCTAACACCAATAATCAACAAAGTCATCTCTTTGAGTAATAACCAACATGCAAATTAAAGTATCAAATATCAACTTGCCTACCTGCTTGATTGGCACATCATCTAACACAAGAAGCATCGTTCTCTCCACTACCCATGCATTGTGGCAGCAGTGTACCAAGTACAAGATGCACAGCAGTAGCTCACCAATGCTCCTTCCTTACACATTAACTTCACCACTCTGAAGAACAAAGGCAGTAGGCACTTGGAAACACACATTTTGGTTGTTACTTTGAGAGTGATATGGTGGTTAATCATAAAGACTGAGCCAACAGAATAAAATATTTTCAACGTCCAATTGGATTTGTCTATTAGGAATTTCTGATTACAAGAGATGGCTTGATGGTAGGAAACAGATGGTAATAGTGGAAGGAAGCTTGTCGGACTGGAGGCCTGTGACTAGTGACTAGTGGAGTGCCTCAGGGGTAGGTGCTGGATCTATTGATGTTTGTTAGCTATGTCAATGATTTGGATGAGGATGTACAAGGCATGATTAGTAAGTTTGCTGAGGACACTAAAATAGGCAATATGATGGACAGTGAGGAAGATTATCAGAAATTGCAGTAGGATCATGATCAGCTGGAGAAGTGGACCGAGAAATGGCAAATGAAGTTTAATATAGATAAGTGTGAGGTTTTTTATGTTGGAAAGTCAAAACAAGGTAGGAGTTTCATGGTGAATGGAGTATAGTGGAATAGGACCTTGGAGTTCAGGTTTACAGTTCTCTGAAAGTGGAGTCACAGGTAGACAGGGCAATGAAGAAGGCTTTTGGCAGACTGGCCTTCACCAATCAGGGCATTAAGGATCGAAGTTGGGAAGTTATGCTGCAGTTATACAGGACGTTGGTGAGGCCGCACTTGGAATATCATGTTCAGTTTTGGTCACCGTGTTATAGGAAGGATGTTATTAAACTGGAAAAAGTGCAAAAGAAATTTACAAGGATGTTGTCTGAACTCAATGGTCTAGGTTATAGGGAGAAGTTGGACTAGCTAGGACTTTTTTCTTTAGAGCATAAGAGATTGAAGGAGGACCTTATAGAAGTGTATAAGATCATGAGAAGCATTGATAGGGTGAATGCACTTTTTCCTGAGGTTGGGGAATTGAGGAGTAGAGGGCATCAATTTTCAATTTCAGGTTAGAGGGGAAAGAATAAAAGGGAACCTGAGGGGCAACTTTTTTTACACAGAGAGTGGTACTCATATGGAACTTTATTGCTGGAACAGCACAGTAGGTCAGGCAGCATCCAGGGAACAGGAGATTCGACGTTTCGGGCACAGGCCCTTCTTCAGGATTTCCTGAAGAAGGGCCTGTGCCCGAAACGTCGAATCTCCTGTTCCCTGGATGCTGCCTGACCTGCTGTGCTGTTCCAGCAATAAAGTTTCAACTTTGATCTCCAGCATCTGCAGACCTCACTTTCTCCTGGTACTCATATGGATTGAGCTGCCAGCGGAAGTGGTTGAGGCGGGTATGTTAAAAACATTTAAAAGGCATTTGGGCAAATACATGGATAGGAAAGGATTAGAAGGATATGATTAGATTCCCTACAGTGTGGAAACAGGCCCTCCGGCCCAACAAGTCCACACCGACCCTCCGGAGAGCAACCCACCCAGACCCACTTTCCTCTGACTAATGCACCCAACACTATGGGCAATTTAGAATGACCAACTCACCAGACCTGCACATCCCCGGACTGTAGGAGGAAACCGGAGCACCCGGAGGAAACCCACGCAAACACTGGGAGAACGTGCAAACTCCACTTGAACCTGGGTCCCTGGTGCTGTGAGGCAGCAGCACCAACCACTGAGCCACCGTGCCACCATGGATTTGAAGAGCCCTCCAACATGCAAAAATTTAATTTCATTCCATTTAGCACTAATATCAAGGCAACAGTTTTTAAACAGACTGTAGAAATATCAATCCAGAAGACTTTGTATTGTTATCTTTAAGACAAGACAAAATGTATTCCAATCACATTTCAAAAATGTCATCAAATAAATGGCAACGAAGTGCAACTTTAAAAAGCCTAATGAAAGACAACTGGAGTATTACTTTGAAACGAGGTCTCATAAACCCTCGCAGGTGAATGCAAAATATCCTAAAATGATTTTTACTTCTTGATTTTTTTAAATTTAACCTATTTCTTTAAATCAATCTTTTCAGGATTGGGCCAGGTGTAGAGAAATGGGGTTAGTGCGGATGGACATTTCGGTCGGTATGGACCGGTTTGGGCCAAAGGGCCTGTCTCTGTGCTGTAGGACTCTGTGACTCTGTGCATATGGCCATTTCAAAGTGAATTATTTCTGATTATTGGTGTTAAATTTGCAAAATCCTATTCATTTGAATTCAATAAAAATAATTCTGGAATTTAGAACATATTGATGACCATGATCGTCAGAAAATCTTATCTGGTTTACTCATGTCCTTCCAAGCTTTACCAATGGTTCTGAACTCTGAAGTTGGATGAATGCATTATCTCACAGATAGTGGTGTTCTCCTTCTGCCCAACTATCTTGCTCAGTAGGAGTTGCTTCTTGCTCTTTTCGCAGTCCTTTGGAGTGCTGGATTGACTCCTG
This sequence comes from Chiloscyllium plagiosum, assembly GCF_004010195.1. Classification (NCBI taxonomy): domain Eukaryota; kingdom Metazoa; phylum Chordata; class Chondrichthyes; order Orectolobiformes; family Hemiscylliidae; genus Chiloscyllium; species Chiloscyllium plagiosum. Next base: position 49,109,779 of record NC_057732.1, on the reverse strand, counting down.
GTGCCACCGTTTCTTAAATTCAATGGATTGTTTTTGCTTTGGATACAAATAGAACAATATTCCTTTATGAAGGAATAGTTCTCCAGAAGCAAATCTCCTGAGGTTCTTTTCAGGCTTTACAGCATTGTTTTCCAACAAGATATTTCCAGTCTTGGATCATCAGTCTTTCTGTATTGAGTAATGACTTCCCTTTCAAAACTACAGCTGCACTGGGCATTCCTCTTACTTCCCTCATTCACCTTTGGCGTGTTCCCAATAAGAAGTCCATTCCATCCCAGGGGCTCTCACATGGTAAATACAATAGGGAACATCCCAATAGGACCTCAAGGGGTCATCCATTCTCATTTATTCTTGGTGCTTGCAGCTCAGCAGATTTTTTATTTTCAAAAAGAAAACGTGTTTTGTTCATATGAGTTACAAAAGTACATTTCATGACAGTTCAAAGTACAAACACAAACAGGTTCATCAGTACGGTATATCACTCACAACAATTATATTTACAGTTCATATGTACTATCACGCAAACTAGTCTTCCTTCCATTGACTCCGTCTACACTTCCCACTGCCTCAGGAAAGCAGCCAGCATAATCAACGATCCCTCCCACCCCACTTATACTCTCTTCCACACTCTTCAATCAGGAGGAAGATACAAAAGTTTGAAAACACGTACCAACAGATTCAAGAACAGCTTCTTCTCCTCTGCTATCAGATTTATAAGCAAACTTGTATATGAGAGTTGATCTTTCACTGTAGCTATAACACTATATTCTGTGTTCTGTTCTATTTCCATGTATTTATGGAAGATATGTTTTGTCTGGTCAGCATGTAAAACAATACTTTTCACTGTATCTCTGTACCTGTGACAATAATGAATCATATTAAATCATACTCATTACATGTTGAACATATAGACCAAAGGTCTTTTCATAGCTTTGAGCAAAAGCCAGTCAAGGACAACTCTCTACACTGGAATATTAGCAACTTTCACCTCAGTATAGCTCTACAGTTGAAACTGATTGATGGGAAAATTCGCTATATGCTCCTTGATAAATTCTAGACCTCTTTCTCATTACAGTAATGTAGTCTGTTGAAGCCACTAGAAAAACAACTTTTGCGGAAAAGCCTTTTGCTAATATTCAAAAAGTGAACTCTGGCATTACAGAATGATACCGACTATTTGCATAATGCTGAGTAGTGCACAATAATGCTTTATAAAACACACAGGCAGTTCATACAATGGATGGCATAGGCTCTGTGTCATTGAAATCCCTTCAATTTTTGCTTTTGTTACTGTAAAACACAGACTGGCATTTGGGAACAACTCAGTTGAGAAAGAAATATATTCAATCAGAAAATTAACCATTTTGCAAACTTGGAAATGAGGAGAGTTTTTCTCATTTTCATCTTTAATTTTTCAAGTGTCTGATCTTTGGATGAACCTGTTTTGATGTAAATTTCCAATCCATGTGGCCTATACTGACATTAAGAAAAGTTTTCTCAGTGTCCTGTATGGTTTTCACAATGCTATAAATAACACTATTGTTGTTTATATTAAAGGCTCTAGAACATACAAATAAAACATGAGTAGACAATGGTTGTTGGCAACAGGAAGGTATTAATGGTTTGTTTAAGTGGGCCGAGAAGTGGCAGATGAAACTCAATCTGTAGCAGTACGAGGTTATGCAAAAGGAGCAAGGGAATTAATAGGAGGGAATTGAGAGAGGTTGAGGATGTGAGAGACCTTAGAGTGCATGTCCACCGGCCCCTGATGGTAAAGAAGGCAAATGGACTACTTTCTTTCAGTGTGTAAGGTACTGAATACAAGGGAACGGATATACTGCTGTAACTATGTAAGACACTGGTTGGGTCACAGCTGGAGTGTACAACTAGTGTACAGTTCTGTTCACCACATCACAGGAAGGGCATAATTGCTGTAGAGAGTGTACAGAGGAGACTTACATGAATGTTACCAAAGCTTGAAAATTGCAGGTATGAGGAACTATCAGATTGGTTAGCTTGTTACCTTGCTTAGTCTAGAAGAGGCTGAGGCTTAATTGAGGTTCACAAAAGAAAAAGGCATTTGGATAGAGTAAATGGGGGAGACCAGTTTCTATTGGCAATTGCCGAGAGGGGGGCACAGATTTAAAGTAATTGAGGGAAGGATTAGAGAGGGCCTAAGGAAAACCTTTCTCACCCAAAAGATCGTGGATATCTGGAACTCACTGTCCAGTTCAGTGTTTTAGGCAGAAACACGTATTCATAGATTCAGGATCCTTTTCAGAAACACTAGCCCCTGTAACACTATAGACCAGGTGCTGGAAAATAGGATTGAAATGTGTGGCCAGTTTATTCGGGCAGCAAGAAGCAATAGGGTGAATGGCCTCTTTTGTGTTGTACCTTTTCTATAGTTCTGGAGTACATCCTATTTCTTTTACGACCTCATGAGGTAGTCATAATTCCATCTCCTGCAGGTATTTGTAATCAATAAGTAGAAGCTGTCAGTTCCTGGATGGGTTTGATCTCAATGATGGTGAAACGTTAAAGTCCAGAGTGAGAGGAAAACCCGAGAGTTTCAATCACAGTTTCTTGAGAGGTCATCATTGAGTAGCATTATTAGCATTCCTTCGAATTGCTGGTGTTGAAAGATTGAGTCTATTTCGTGGACAAGTGCAATTCTGGAAAGGTTGTATTCACTGCAATGTCAAGAAAGTTGTATTTGGTACCAGCTGCGATGAGATGGTGGCAGTGATGGACCTTTTACTGGCATCACTGTAGGCTTTGTGCTAGTGCTGCTTCCAATATGGTGTGAGGTTGGGGATTCCATTTGAACATGGCTTGTGATAAAAGCAATACTCTTCACTTGACCTTGATCCTCTTGGTCACTTTGATGGGAATGGTTGCATGGATTAGAGGCACAAGCCAAAAGGCCATTCAATACAGGAGCAGAATTAGGCCATTTGGTCCATCGAGTCTGCTCCACCATTCAATCATGACTGAGATCTTTCTCAACCCCATCCTCCTGCCTTCTCCCCATAACATTCATCACTTTATTAGTTAGATTAGATTACTTACTTACAGTGTGGAAACAGGCCCATCGGCCCAACAAGTCCACACCGACCCTCCGAAGAGCAACCCACCCAGACTCATTCCCCTACGTTTACCCCTTCACCTAACACTACGGGCAATTTAGCATGGCCAATTAACCTGACCTGCACATTTTTGAACTGTGGGAGGAAACTGGAGCACCCGGAGGAAACCCACACAGACAGGGGGAGAATGTGCAAACTCCACACAGACAGTTGCCTGAGGTAGGAATTGAACCCGGGTCTCTGGTGCTGTGAGGCAGCAGTGCTAACCACCATGCCACCATGCCGCCCATAGTTAAGAACCCATCTATCTTTGTCTTAAATAGACTCAATGATTGGCCTCCACAGCTTTCTGTGGCAATAAGTTCCACAGATTCACCACCCTGTAGCTGAAGAAATTCCTCCTGATTTCAGTTCTAAGGGATCATCCTTTCATTCTGAGGTTGTGCCCTCCGGTCCTAGTCTCTCCTATTGGTGGAAACATCATCTCCACATCCATTCCATCCAGGCCTCTCAGTATTTTGTAAATTTCAATCAGATCCCCCTCTCATCTTTCTCGTTAAGCTTGTGAATTAACTCCCATGTACCTTTACTTTTTACAGGGGGCTGCCCTCATGTTGCAATGAGGACAAAGTGTCTTGTTCATCTGCATAACACGGCCTTCAAAAATTAATGGCCAGTTTCGTGCTATTCATTCCTGCTGGACAAAAGCAACCCAAGTCTGAAAGTCCATTCAGTTGGTTCTGATATAATGCAATAGTTCCATTCCCGTGTGGTCCCACATTATAAGAAAATTGTTTAATAGCAGCACCAATGGGGCTGGAATAATGCTATAACCAATACAGGTAAAGAAAGTTCACATCCTACAAATAATGGGTTAAATTCTTCAATTGTGTTATAGCCAATTCCCGTTGAAAAAACGCACACGATATAACAGAACCAACAGTAAATCTGAGTGCACCCAGACATGAGTACATCCGTGTGTGTGTGTATACTTACACAAATGAATGTTATTGCATATGTGTCTGTGTGCGTGCATGTATGTGTAAGATGATAATTTTACTGAGAATTTAGATAACTACACAATGATAACTACAACAATGAATGTACAATAAAGAGTTTAAACAGATCAGAGCATGATGCAAAGTAAATATTGGACCCAAATAAACGAGATGAACAATCATTTGTCCAGAGGAAGAGAATAACAGCAAATCCTTCATTCCTGAAGCCCTGTCTATTTGTGATGGAAGATTTCAGGAGGAAATGTTTCATAAAAAAGGATGTAGACTGAGAAATGTATTAATTGTGCATAATGAGTCCAACTAAAATTACAAATGCTGATTATGTGCCATTAAAGCATTTCTAAGTCATGCATGTGTAGGGACATATTTATTATATTGATTTAGTACTTGTGTTTGGCTCATTCCAAGGGACAATTCCCTGCTGCACTGAAGGCTTCTGGCAATTAGATTTGTTTTTAGCCTAAATATGTAGCTACGCATCTGTACAGAGCTCTTTATAATCTAGCACTTCCTTTTTAAAAAATCTTTAAAAATATCAGTTTTCCAATGTACTGAGAGCAAGTTAAACATTTTCTTTACCCAATACAAGCTAAGGTACATTTTTTTATATAATCCACTGGGTGCCAGTGGATTGGCCAGCACTTATTGCCCATCATTGTTTGCTCAGAGAGCAGTTAAGAGTCAAAAATGTTGCTGTGGATCTGGAGTCACGTGTAGGCCAGACTAGGTAAGGACAACAGTTTCCTTTCCTAAAGGGGATTAATGAACTAAATGGGGCTTTTTTTCACATCCGTCTGCTATGGCTTCATGATCCTCATTAGACTCTTAATCCAGATATTTATTAAATTGAAATTCCACCATCTGCCATGGGGGGATTCAAACCCAAGTCTCCAGAACATGAATACGAACACAAGAATGCAGGAATTGGATTGGACCATTCAGCTTCTCAATACTATCCTCCCATTCGTTGAAATCATGGTCCCACTCCATGTGGCTGCTTCTGTCCCATATCCCTTAATATCTTTTTTTAACAAAAGATTTATCTATCTCAAATTACCATGGTCTCTGAATTAATAATCAAGTGACAATACTGCACACCTATCCCCTCCTCAGTAAACATATAAATCATTTCCCACAAATCATTCTGAAATACATTGAAAACTACCTCTTCAACCTCCAAGTATTTACAGCAATTGTTTAGGGAAGATCACGCATAATTAAACTGTTGATGTGCTAACAGTCAATCTGATTCACAAAAGAGGATAATTTTTTTTCACTATTCGATTCTGGGATGTGATCCTTCTTTAATCGCCTATCCCTAACTGCCCTTGAGAATCATGATTTGGAGAAGCCAGTGTTGGACGGAAGTGGACAAAGTTAAAAATCACACAACACCAGGTTATAGTCCAACAGGTTTATATGGAGGCACCACTTCAAAATCTAGTGATTCCAAATACTGTAGACCTGTTGGACTATAACCTGGCATTGTGTGATTTTTAACTTTGCTCTTGAGAAGGTGAATTGCTGCAGTCTGTCTGATGTAGGTATACCTACAGTGCTTCTGGAAAGGGTATTCAAGGATTTTGAGCCTGCAACACTGAAGGAACAGCAAGAAAGTTCCAAATCAGGGTAGTGTATGACTTGGAGGGGAATTGGCGGATTATAGAGTCATAGCTATGCAGCATGGAAACAGACCTTTCAGTTCAACCAGTCCAGACCGACCATGTTCCCAAACTAAACTAGTGCCACTTGCACTTGGCCATCCAAACCTTTTCTATTAATGTGCTTATCCAAATACCTTCTAAACATTGTAGCTGTGCCTGCATCTACCAATCCTCTGGCAGCTCATTCCACACACGAACCATTCTCTGGTTTAAAAAAAGGTTGCCCATCATGTCTGTCGTAGCATAAAAATATGCCCCCTACTTTTTAACTTCCCCACCATAAGGAAAAGACATTTGTCAGTCACCTTATCTATGTCCCTCATGATGTTATTAAACATCAATAAAGTCACCCTTTCGACCTCCTACACTGCAATGAAAAATGTCTCAGCCTTTCCAGTCTATTTTTATATCTCTAACCCTTCATTCCTAGCAATGTGCTGGTAAATCTTTTCTCTCCACTTTAATAATATCCTTTCTATAACAGGTTGACCAGAACTGCACACAGTATTCCAGAACAGTTGTGGTGCTCTGACAAAGTTATTCCCAAGTTTGACCACTCCAAGGGTCCAGACATGTCAATCAGCGTGCCAAACCTATGCCATGGCATTCATTTTTAAGTTCTCCAACCACTATTGTGTACAGACCTCAGAGTACTGCACATGGCTGGAGAAATTCGAGAGAACATAGTTCTCTGATATATCTGCTGCCCTTGTCCTTCCAATTGGTAGAGGTGTAGTGTTGGAAGGTGCTATCGAAGGAGCCTTAGTTAGTTATTACAGAGGATCTCATAGATGGTACACACTGCTGCGAGTGTCGGTTTATAGTTGAAAGAGTAAAAAATGATGAAATTGCTGGATGTCGTGTGACTCAAGAAATGCTCTTTGTCTTGGATAGTGTGACTTAAGCTTTTAAATTATCATCGAGCCTGCACTAATCCAAATAATTTGAGGATACAGCAGTACAGTCCTTGTACCTTACTCATGGTGGTTAAAGTTTAACAAATTGACCAGGACACCATATAACCCTCTCATTGCTAATAGCAGCATGGGATGTTTTCTGTTATCAAGAACGTTGATTGAAAGTATAATTTGAAGAAATGACCCGTCTGGATATTACACAGGCTACACAGGAATGGGCCCTATTCTGGCTATCGAGTTGAAAACTTGTACTCAGAACAAACCATGCATCTTGCCCTATTCCAGTTACATTCACAAAAGAAGTTACTAATCAAACACTGAAAATACAATGTTTAAAACTTATGGAAGCAGCAAAGATGGCAGAATGGTTACCCTGGTGACAGATGTGAGCAATTGGAAAGCCAGATCTCTGCCAAACACTGTTGTGAAAGAACAAGAAATGAGATTGGACACAGCTCAGAAGGGTATTGAGGATAGTAAGACATACTTTAATCAGAGTAGCTCCAGCATACTGTGCATGTTGTACAGGCATTCATCCAGTAATGTGGAAAATTGCCCAGGTATGTCCTGTTCATAAAAAGCAGGACAAAGCCAACCCAGTCAATTACTGCCACATCAGAAACTATTCTCTGTCATCAGCAAAGTCATGGGAGGGATTGTTGGCAGAGTAACCTGCACACTGACATTCAGTTTGAGAATCCCCCCAAGGGAATTGAGCTCCTAATCTCATTACAGCCTTACCCTGGAAATGGGCAAGACAGCTGAATTTCAGAGGTGAGGTGAGAGTGTTTGCCCTTGATATCAAGTGCAGGAACTAGAAATCCGGTAGAAGTGAAATCATTGGGAATCAAGGGGAAAACTCTCTGCTGATTTGAGTGATGTTGAATACATAGAAAGGTTGTTGTTGTGGTTGAAAACCAATCATCCCAATCCTGAGGCATCACAATATGACTTCCTCAGATTGCAATCTACAGCTGCCTCATCAGGGACCTTTCCTCCATCATAAGGTCAGAGGTGAGGATGTTCACTCATACTTTTGCAATGTTCAGTAACATGTGTAACTCATTGAATCTGTCTGTATGCATAAAGACCTAGGTAATATTCAGGCTATTAAGTGGCAGATTTATTCCACAGCAGTGTCAGGAAATTACAGTCCCCAGCAACAGAGATTCTAAACGCCACGCTTTGATATTTAATGGCATTAGTGTCACGGAACCTGTCACAATCAGCATCTTGGGGACAATTATTAATCAGAAACTGAACTAGACTGTCCATATCAATACAGTGTCTATAAAAGGTCAGAGGCTGATCACACCATCATCTGCAAGTTCGTCTCCAAGCCAGTCACCATCCACATTGGAAATATATTGCTGTTCTCTCACTGTCACAGGGTCAAAATCCTGGAATTCACTTTCCACTGGCATTATGGGTCAACCTACAGCACATGCACCGCAGCAGTTCAAGAAATCAGCTCACCATCACTTTCTCACGGGCAACTAGAGATGACATTCCTGATGAAGGGTTTATGCCCGAAAAGGTGACTCTTCTACACCTTGGATGCTGCCTGACCAGCTGTGCTTTTCCACTGCCACACCTTTTGACTCTGATCTCCAGCATCTTCAGTTCTCACTTTCTCCTACACTCAGAGAGTGGTGAGCCTGTGAAATTCTCGACAACAGAAAGCTGTGGTGGCCAAAATTTTGAATGTTTTCAACAAAGAATTAGATGTAGTTCTTAGCTCAAAGGGAATCAAAGTGTGCGAGGAAATAAGCGAAAAGAGGATGCTGTGTCAGATGATGAGCCATGATCATACCGACTGGCGCTGTAAGCCCACAGATCTAAATGGCCTACTGCTTTCCTATTTTCTATGTTTCTGTAAGTTCAGGGTTTCAGTTAACTCCTTCCTTCCCGGCATAAAGGTTAATTCTTTCACATTCTACACCCCCACCTTCTCAAAGACAATTAGGTATGGGTGGCACGGTGGCTCAGTGATTATCACTGCTGCCTCACAGCCCCTGTCCTGCTTGTTTTGAAAATGGAACAGAAAAACCTAGGATGTTCATGAGGGGCATGGATAGGGTAAGTAGACAAGTCGATGTGGGGGAGTCCAGAACAAGAGGGCATACGTTTAGGGTGAGAGGGGAAAAATTTAAAAGGGACCTAAGGGGCAATTTATTTCATGCAGAGGGTGGTGGTGTGTATGGAATGAGCTGCCAGAGAAAGTGGTAGAGGCTGGGACAAACTTATAGCATTTAAAAGGCATCTGGATGGGTATATTCAGAGGGGTATGGGCCAATTGCTGGCAAATGGGGCTAGAGTAATTTAGGTTATCTGATCGGCATGGACGAGTCGTACAGAAGGGTCTGTTTCCATGCTCTATATCTCTATGACTCTATGACCACTCAGCAGACCACACACCATCTGTGGAAAAGCTACAATCTAACCTTTGACTCTTCCTGAAGACCAGGTTTGCTTTGCTGTCAGTGTTTGCCAGCATCAACAATTTGATCTTTTAGAAGCTTGAGGGGTGATCTGACCAAAGTCTTCAAGATATGAACAGGGAAAGACAGAGCAAATAAAGATAAACAGTTCTCTCTCTGGTTGGGGATTCTAGAACCAGGGGTGTTGTCTGAGAATTAGGGCCAGACTATTCAGGAGAGATGTTGGGAAGCACTTTTACACACGAAGGATTAGATTAGATTAGATTACTTACAGTGTGGAAACAGGCCCTTCGGCCCAACAAGTCCGAAACCGGAGCAAACCCACGCAGACACGGGGAGAACGTGCAAACTCCACACAGTCAGTCACCTGAGGCGGGAATTGAACCCGGGTCTCTGGTGCTGTGAGGCAGCAGTGCTAACCACTGTGCCACCGTGCCGCCCACAGGGTGGGAGAAGTTTGGAACTCTTTTCCAATAATAGCAGTTGATGCCAGATCAGCTGTTAGTCTTAAACCTGAGATATATATATTTTTCTGAAACAAAGGTATTGGGCCATAGGTAGGCATATAGAGTTAGGCCACAGGTCAACCATGATCTCATTGAATGATGGAACTAACGTGAGGGGGTGAATGGCCTCCTCCTGATCCTATGTTGATGGGAATAGCATACATGTAGAACACAAAGATAGCTGCCTTCTATTCTTTCCCTATGTTGTGTGCCATATGTCGGCTTCCAACACCAGATTTCTTTGCAACCATTGGTTTCATATAATTTCTTGCAATTTATGAGCAGTGCTGTATTGAAAGTCCATCTCCGACTAGAATTTGACTGAGGCTGCTAGTGTTCATTTCACTTTGGCCTCGAAGGCTGTACAATTGTGTTCACCTCACCACTCTGAGCTTCATGTGAAGACTGGTCAGATTTGAAAAGAGAGTACACAACAATTGATAAAAAGAATTCCTCTTTTAAACCATGCTCATCATATTTTGCATCTCGGGACATGTGACTGGCTCATTCCTATGGTTTGGACTCAGCTTTGGTTAACTCAGTGTCTCTGTTATGAGCTGGAGAACAGCCTGTTAATGAGGCAGGCATAAGGAAGCAATTACAGTATCAGGAGGTTTCAAGGGGAATTAAGAAACATTATTTGCCCAGGCTGGTGGCTATCTGGAAACCACTGCCTTAAAAAAAGGTATTTGAGATGGGGGACCTTCAACACGTTTAGGAATTATTGAGATGAATAATTTAATTGCAACAGCATACAAAACTACGGGCCAAGAGCAGGAAAATGTGATTAGATTAGATAGGCAAGGACACAATGAGCTGCAGGAACTTTAACACTACTGTAAAAACATTCAGCGTTTAGGCTAAGGTCAAGTTAACGATGAATGAAAGATGGGAAGCTGATCAAACAAACATAGACTAGCTTAGCAATGATTGTGTCTTCGGGAGAAGAAGAATTGTCTTTGGAAAATGCATGGATTGGAATGAAGGCCAGGTGGATCTCATCACGTATGAGATCCCTGATTGGGGTTGTTAACCTGGGCCAATCAGGGAGCCCTGGCCAACAGATATATACAAGAGGTTCAGAGAGTTTCCTCTGTCCAGGGACTGACTCTGAGCTGGCGGGTCAAGGCCTGTGCACTGTGTACATGTAAATAAAGGATGACTTGATGACAGGATACCCACCTCTGTGCAATTGTATCAGAAAAGAATAATCATTTTTAAAAAGCGTTCATCAAGGTCTCTTGATAATATGAACCAACCAACTTTTCATTCAGAAACATTGCTTTCAATCTCTTATTTGGCGCCATACCTTAATACAATGACTGTTATTTAAAATTGCATGGAAAGAACTAACTTTTCTCATCCACTCCCACTCTCCAGCCCTATCTCCCTAGCCCTCGAAATTAATCATTTTCCAATATATATCCAGCTGTCTTTTGAAATCTCCCATGCAATCCACCCGCATCAGTCTCTCAGCCAGTGTATACTAAATCCGAACAACTCTGAGTAAGGCAGCTTCTCCTCATCTTACTCCTAGCTCTCTTGCTGACAATTTTGAAAGTTGACCCCTGTTACTGACATCCTGACTAATGGAAAGAGAGTTTCCTCCTTTACCTTGTCAAAATTGCTCATAATTTTGAGTTCCTCGAAACGGTCACCTCTTAATCTTCTCTGCTACAATTAGAATAAGCCCAATCTCTCAAATCTTTCTTTGAATCTAAAATCCTTCATTCTAGTAAATCTCCTTTAAATTCCCTCCAGAGCTTTAACATTCTTATGCACTGTATGAAACTAACCAACTTTGTATTGATACAAACTATGTAGTATAGCTGACCAAAGGGTCCAATTATCCAAGCCACAACTTTTTTCCTCTGCACTGTCTTACAGAATTAGAAAAGAAAGCCCCTAGTCTTTATGTGTGCATACAGTGAGCACCTCAACAATGACTGCTTTCCAGTGAATATCCCCCTCACCAACTCATTAATGTGCAACAGCAATTTTGAACAATTACAGAGACTTTGATTATTTATACAGATGGTGAGATTAAATGGGTTATCAGATTGCTTTATGCAGACTGCAGTTGAAGCTCAAACCTACAAAGCAGTCGTGGGCGGCACGGTGGCACAGTGGTTAGCACTGCTGCCTCACAGCGCCAGAGACCCGGGTTCAATTCCCGACTCAGGCGACTGACTGTGTGGAGTTTGCACATTCTCCCTGTGTCTGCATGGGTTTCCTCCGGGTGCTCCGGTTTCCTCCCACAGTCCAAAGATGTGCAGGTCAGGTGAATCGGCCATGCTAAATTGCCTGTAGTGTTAGGTAAAGGGGTAAATGTATGGGAATGGGTGGGTTACGCTTCGGCGGGTCGGTGTGGACTTGTTGGGCCGAAGGGCCTGTTTCCACACTGTAAGTAATCTAATCTAATCTACACAGCATTCTGTTCCTCTGAGCTCAACTGTGCTGAGAAGTTCATGGTGTATTATATTCAATTGAAGATGGCTGTTCAACCACTAAAACAGTTTGCCATCTGTGGAGCTGCTGACTAAAGATTTCTGTTAAGAAAACAAGAAGTAAAAGTGGGAGTATGCCTTTCGGACATGCAAGCATCGCAGCCGGGTCTGCAGGACCTCCCAGTCACCGCCCATTTTAATTCGCCATCCCACTCCCTTTCCGACATGACCATCGTTAGTCTCCGCCATCGCCACAGTGAATCAGACCCCAAATTGGAGGCACAACACTTCACCTTGGGTAGCCTCCAGGCCGGAGGACTCAACATTGAGTTCTCCAGTTTCAAATAAACTCCTTTCCCATCCCCTGACTCCTTCCCACCCCTCCCCCTCCCTTCCATTCCTCTCATTGACTCTTCCTTCCAGCCAAGATTAGAGTGGTGCTGGAAAAGTACAGCAGGTCAGGCAGCATCCGAGGAGCAGGAAAATCAATGTTTCGGGCAGGAGCCCTTCATCAAGAAATCCTGATGAAGGACTCCTGCCTGAAACATTAATTTTCCTGCTCCTTGGATGCTGTGTGACCGGCTGTGCTTTTCCAGCACCACTTCAATCTTGACTCTGATCTCCAGCATCTGCAGTCCTCACTTTCGCCTTCCTTCCAGCCACCAAACAGGTTCATCCCTCCTGTTGACCAACCAGGTCTTCCTTCCACATCATCACCATGTCCCCGCTGCTCCCCTTGCACCTACCCCCCCATCCTGAAGAAGGGTTACACCCGAAACGTTGACTTCTCCACCTCCTGATGCTGCCTGACTCGCTGTGTTCTCCCAGCCTCCTGCCTGTCTACGTTGGATTCCAGCATCTGCAGCTTATTCAGTGAAACAGTTGAAGTTACCTTATTGAATGTGTTTAAGGCAAAGTTAGATATATTTTTGACCAGTAAAGGAATTAAATGTTATGGTGAGGGACGGGTAAGTGGAGCAGAGTCCATGAAAAGATCAGCCATGATCTTATTGACTGGCAGAGCAGGCTCGAGGGGGCAGATGTCTATTCTTGCTCCCTGATCTTATGTTCTGAGAAAAGAAATGAAGGTACACGAGGATAAACCAAACCATTTATTTATAATACAAATGTGCGTATTTTTAAACACACAGTAAAAGTATAATCACATTAATCTCAAAACACTCCTTCATAAATTGAAAATAAAACAAATAAGTTTTGTATACTACTCAAATCATACCTAAAGTACAGTACATAGAACACCACTCATTAAAAACTCACACCAGAGTCCCTCTACATACATGTCAGGAGGTTTAAGACACTGGTGATTTCAGATTTTAGACTGAAGCTATAGGTAGTTACTTCCTCGAACTCTTTTACACTGCGGCTTCAATCAGCTTTAAGCAAACTCTTTCAGGCTTTATCTTAATGCATCTGGTTGAAGACAAATACTAAACCTTCACCCTAATGTGACCTAATTCACAATATGGTCTTCCCTTCTCTGTAGCACTGATCCATCTAGCCATCCCATTACAAGGACTTCATAGGATTGCCCAAAACTCAAAGTAAAGCTGAAACTAAAAGTCTCCCTGTCTAAACTATGAGTGTTTCACCTATTCTTCAAAAGTAAAGTTCCAGAAGTTTCTAAAAAAACATTGAGGGAACATCAGTTAGCTTGCTGAGTCACAAAACAACTTGAGAGAAACAAAAATAAGCTATAAGCAGTGCAAACTAATATATTCTCTTCTGAAGCCAGACTTTAAAAGTGTTTTGAAAAGAAACCTCCATGGTTACAGAAGTGCTTACAAGTTAATTATTAACTCCAGCTGCACAGAAAAGCATAGGTTACTAACTCAAAAATATCAATCAAAGCCTACAATTATTGTTACTAAATGTAAATCACATTTATTATATAACATAAGGTGGAGTCAGAGATTCTGGACGAGAAAGGAGTCAGAGTATCAGAGACAGCTGGGAATGTGTAGTCTTTATTCATTCATAGAATGAGGGTGTCACCAGCCAGGCCAGCATTTATTGCCCATCCCTAATTGCCCAGATGTAAGTTAAAAGCCAACCACGTTGCTCTGGATACGGAGTCACATGTACATCAGACCAGGTAAGCATGGCATATCTCTTCTCTCAAGGACATTGGTGAACCAGGTGGGTTTTTCCCAACAATGGTTTCATAGTAATCATTAGACTCTTAATTCCAGATTTATTATTGAATTCAAATTCCCTGGCAGGATATGAACCTTGGGACATTATTTGGGTTTCTGGATTAACAGCCCAGTGATAATAGCATTAGGTCATGGCCTCCCTTTGAGGCTACCATCTGATCATCTATGACATTATTGCTGGTGGAGTTGGTTGCAGAGGCTGATTGGCCTATGGTTGCTCTTAATTCACATGTGCATGTCATAAATATAGTATACATTCTCCGATTTTCCTGTAAATTTAGTCGCCATCGTAGTTATAAGGCCACAGTCAGAGTGGTTTTTGTGAGTTGCTGTTCTAGTTAAAAACTTACTCCACTGCTCAGCTTTTCCTAATTTTCTAGGCTTTTCCGTCTATAGGCAGATCCTTTCTCCGATTACAATTCCACCTGTTCCAGATGAAATTGGCAAACTTTCAGATGAAATATTGTAGAGCAGAAGTTGATGAAAACCCATGTGTGTTCTTTCATTTCGTGTTTCACATAACGTGGGGCAGTGACGACAGGCAGTGAAAGGAAAGCTGCCACTGGTCTCAGGAGAAGGCAGTTCTCCACGGATAGAGTCAGGTCACAATGTAACACCGGTTGTTTCACCTTGGCTAAGTCAAGTTCTGATAAAGTCTTCAAAGAATGATCTCAGTTGCCAGAAGATCCCATAACAATCAGTTGTTTCACAGCCGATGGATCCGGTTCATTCAGGGTAATAGTGAGAATGACACTCTTCTGACCAAATGAAATGAGAATAGTTTGAAATGTGTCAGCCATCTGTGATTCGTCAGTTGCTGGGAGAACTGTCAACTTTATGACTTGAACAGATGCTAATGGGCTTTTTAAGAAGATGCAAATAAAACTTTTTGGCAGGTTTTGTTTTTTCCAATTTTGTCATGGGAATCTTTGCTTATTTAGCTTTTTCTTCTGGTCTGCATCCTTCATCATAAGACTAGGCTGAGGTCTGTTTTGATTGTTAAAAATTGTTAATAAGAACCTGCACAACATTCAACATCTTCAATGACTTCAATGCAACATGTAACATCTGTTTGAGATAACATCATCTATTTCAAAGTCTGGCAGCATCTGTGGAGTAAAATCAGAGTTAATGTTTTGGGTCCAGTGACTCTTCTTCAGAACATGTAACACTAACTCTGATTTCTTTCCACAGACATTGCCAGACCTGTTGAGTTTTTCCAGCAATCTGTTTTGTTTTTTGATTTTCAGCATCTGCAGTACTTTCATTTTTTTAAAAAAACACTTTAATGTCATTAATTGGAACACCATCCGAAACATGCCAAATTCATTGTCTCTTAGCAACTTTATCACTCATTGTATCAACAACATAAAATGTTAATGATTGAAGTTAAATATACTTTTATAACATTTAATATGATTAGATTCCCTACAGTGTGGAAACAGGCCCTTTAGCCCAACAAGTCCACATCGACCCTCCGAAGAGTAACCCACCCAGACCCATTTCCCTAATGCACCTAACACTATGGGCAATTTAGCACAGCCAATTCACCTGGCCTGCAAATATTTGGACTGTGGGAGGAAACTGGAGCACCTGGAGGAAACCCACGCAGACACAGGGAGAATATGCAAACTCCACACAGACAGTTGCCTGAGGCTGGAATCGAACCTGGGGCTGTGAGGCAGCAGTGCTCACCATTGAGCCACCGTGCCACCCCAACATGTTTATGTCGAACTGATCCATCCAATGTAGAAAGATATGTGACATAGTGGGGACTTTATTTTAATATGTCTGTAACTCATACATTTTATCAAGTGATACTGGGAACGTTAGAAAAGGTAAGGTCACTATAGTCCTACCAGACCCACAGGGCTGCTCTCTCATTAGAAAGATAACTGGTTGTGTTTTAACCTGTGCGTCAGTATCGACATTTGGGTCATTAATTTTAAGAATTGTTATACATTCTGCAAGGTTTTATTAGAAATTACTGTTGGTCATGTCATTATAAAATACTCTACATGGGAATCAAATCCCCCTGTTTTTTATTTTAACAGAGATGTTAACTTGCATAATTTAAACAGAGAGACTGTGTTATTTCTTACAAAATGACATTGAAGACAGGAACTTTAGGCTGTAATCTCAACGTGGTTAAACCAAAAATATTGAATTGAACAAATCCATTGAGTAGGAAACCACTAATTGCCAGTCAAGTAAATTCATTCCTTCCACAGTGAGGAAGAACATATCAAGGGGGTTTCTTTATCCTGAGCCTGTCAATTCAGGTGACTGATCACCGCCAAAACATTCATCTTTCCTTCTCTCAAAGGTGCCTCTCTATCTATGACTTTCCAATATTTTCTCAGTTTAGTTCCTACATATGCACTGATTGATGGTGGAGCTCAGCACATATATTTGCAAAATCTATGACATGCTTGCAATTCATTTTATAGGTCAGGAGGGTCTTAACAAATTTGAGATGTTCCTAATGTGCAAACTCCTTTTTCTCTTAGCATACCGAATGTAGAGTGACACTGTATGTAAGATCAAACAACACTAACCATGCAATTCCTAAAATAATAGTGTTCAATATTTGATTCATGAATAAATCAAACCTGTGTGATTCCTAAGTGGAACCTGAGGAATATTTAACTCGTCTATGCATACACTCCCATTCTTCACTAGAGGGCAGTAAAACCCACCTTTCCCATGAAGGTAATGTACCTTTGGGTTATTTGAATAGAGTCAAACTCTTATATTTGTATGTTTACTTGATATGCTACTGTACCAATCCGGACTGCATTTGTGACTATATACATTTACAAAGATTTTTTAATGAATAAAGCGTATTTTTAAAATAAAGGATGTTGCTATTGTAAATTAACCTGCTTCTGTCTCTCTCACCTTCCTGCTTGTCTTGAGATGAAACAGTTATTTCACAGACAGCATACCACATCAGAAAATATTAGCAAAAGAACACATCTGGAATATACTATATATTTAGAGATCTGATACCAACATTTATTAAAATAATGTGAAACCTGTGACATGTATAGAAATGAAAAATTCGTATTTTTCAGGAGCACAATAAGAAAATCTAGAATAAAGGCTTTGGAGTAATTGAACAAGCTACAAACGACAGAAAGTGAGAAGTATTGAATGTCATAAAAACATCAGTTGAGGAAATTAAAAATCTAGATTGCCATTAATAAATAGAAGGATCACATTAACTCCAGCAGCCAAGTCTGTTGAGTGCAGTATGTCCCTTTAAGTGATATATTAGAAAGAAATGTGAAGTAAACAAGAAATTGTGGAATTATTAGATTCCCTACAGTACAGAAGCAGGCACTTTGGCCCAACAAGTCCACACCAACCCTCCGAAGAGTATCCCATCCAGACCTATTCCCTCTATTTACCCCTGATTAATGCCCCTATCACTATGGGCAATTTAGCATGTCCAATTCTCCTGTCCTGCACATCTTTAGACTGTGGGAGGAAACCCACGCAGAACTGGGGAGTATGTGCAAACTCCACATAGACAGTCGCCCGAGGTGGGAATCGAACCCGGGTCCCTGGCGCTGTGAGGCCACCATGCCTCCCTTATGCTATAAATTCACAATTAGCTCTGTAAGAAGCATGTCTTTTTCTGTGTTCTGAGGAAGGGCCACTAGACCCGAAACATTAACTCTGATTTCTCTCCACAGATGCTGCCGCTGCTGAGCTTTTCCAGCAAGTTCTGTTTCTGTGCCTTCTTATTCTGCGTTTTTTTTTTAAAACATACCATGGACTGAAATGAGGAAGGGTTGTTTTAAAGCCTGGATTTGAAAGGGCATCTTGAAAAGCAAGTATTCTGACACCCATTGCAAGCATTATGTAGACAGTTGTTTGAACAAGCAGCACTCTTAGTCTGAGTTGCAGGCAAAGTGGAGTCAAGAGGTTGTGGATAGTCGGTTGGCAACAAAGCATTGGTCTATTGACTAGTGACTAGTCATGAGTGACAAATGTCCCCTTGAAGCATGATGAGTCAGGAATCTGTAACAGGATAGAGGTACTCATCAAAGACCATGGGGTTGGATTTAACTCCCTTACAAAACACATTTAATTATGAAGGGGATTTGGAGGTTCTTGGTAATTATAGGCAGTTGGTGGGTGAAACTATTATACCTCTGAGGAAGACAGACCTCAAAAAGAGAGGGCTGAGGGGTGAGCTTGTAGAGGACTTTAAAATTAAAAATATTTTAATCAAGAGGATTCACAAGAATGTTTCCATTTGTGGAGAAGAGTGAAACTAGAGCCTATCAGTGTAACTAGTCAGCAAGCAATACAACAGGGAATTCACAAGAAGAGTCTTTACGCAGGAAGTGGTGAGAATGTGGAGCAGGGGGTCCTCTTGTGGCGCAGTGGTAAAGTCCCTACCCCTGGAATGGGAAATATTATCAGAGTGGTGCTGGAAAAGCACAGCAGGTCACGCAGCATCCGAGGAGCAGGAAAATCGACTTTCCTGCTCCTCGGATGCTGCCTGACCTGCTGTGCTTTTCCAGCACCACTCTAATTAGATTAGATTAGATTACTTACAGCGTGGAAACAGGCCCTTCGGCCCAACAAGTCCACACCGCCCCGCCGAAGCGCAACCCACCTATACCCCTACATTTACCCCTTACCCAACACTACGGGCAATTTAGCATGGCCAATTCACCTGACCTGCACATCTTTGTGACTGTGGGAGGAAACCGGAGCACCCGGAGGAAACCCACGCA
>NC_057732.1:49076933-49090595 GCF_004010195.1 Chiloscyllium plagiosum | reverse complement strand
CCTTACCTAACACTATGGGCAATTTAGTATGGCCAATTCACCTGACCTGCACATCTTTGGACTGTGGGAGGAAACCGGAGCACCCGGAGAAAACCCACGCAGACACGGGGAGAACGTGCAAACTCCACACAGTCAGTCGCCTGAGGCGGGAATTGAACCCGGGTCTCTGGCGCTGTGAGGCAGCAGTGCTAACCACTGTGCCACCGTGCCGCCCACCCACCGTGCCGCCCACCCACCGTGCCGCCCACCAGAGTCTAATTTTGACTCTGATCTCCAGCATCCGCAGTCCTCACTTTCGCCTTGGAAAACATTATCTCAGGACTAGCTGGTTGTAGCCCTAAGTAGAAATAACATGAATGAACTATTCAAGAAATCATATTTTTAAAACTGCCATGTAATTTTATACTGTTTAAGAAGAGATTTACTTAATAAATTATATTTTTGTAATAGGCCTCCAATAAACTCATACATTTACCCTTTCTGGTTAATGTCACTGCAAAACTACTTTTAATGTATATTGAGCACTATCTGATGTAAAGCAGAGTGAAATTATTTCATCCATTTTGCACCTGATTCCAGAATGTGGCTGCATTTCTATTACAGCAGTAGAGTTGTTGAAGAGCGAACGCACTTTGAAATTATGGTCATTAAAAACAAAAGAACATATAATTTTCCAGCCTATTTTCAATTTTCAATTCTAATGAGTCAAATCAGACTCGAAAAATGATCATTATTTCTCTGCCCACTGATGTTACATTCCTCTAGCACTTCCTTCTTTAATTTCAGATTTACAATATCTGTAGTGTTTTCCTTTTAGTTCCCTTGAGTTAATCACTGGGAATTGTCAATCTCTACAACTTTTTCACGCAGAGAGTGGTGCCTGTGTGGAATGAGCTGCCAGTGGAAGCGGTGGAGGCTGATACAATTGCAACATTTAAAAGACATCTGAATGGGTATATGAGTAGGAAGGGTTCAGAGAGATATGGGCCAAGTGCTGGCAAATGGGACTGGATCAATTTAGGATTTCTGGTCGGCATGGACAGTTGGACCGAAAGGTTTGTTTCCGTGCTGTACATCTCAATGACTCTACAGAGATTATAAGACTTCATACTATTAGAAAACTGAGTCAAAGCTTCTTATTTTTTTTCTTTATCTTAAAGGATGCATTCACTTGAGTTATTGCAGCACATACCTACCAAATAAATTGATATAAAGGTAAAGATATATATTATTAATTTCTATTGAGGTCATGCTAAAAGGTATGACAGAATATCCAAATAGAGCAGAGGGAATAAAATCTACATTAGTTTTTATATGAAACATCTGAAATAATATTTTACATTTGTCTTTTAATGTTGGCATGAAGTAGGAATTCCACAAGACTAATTATATCACTTATAACAAGAATAGGTTTGATCTCATGTATCAGTGAAAGAGCATTGTCAGAGAAACTGCAAAAAGGGCTAAGATTCACGCTTCACTTTTCTTCTTGCAAACATGTCAATTGTTCTATCACTACCTCCAGCAAGGTAAACCTATTCAGTTTAATTTATTGTTAGGAATAAAACCTCAATGGAACTTAATCAGCTTTACCAAGTCTGCAGTGTACAATGAATCCTCCTCATCCACAAGAGCTTTCGGTCTAAAAAACTACCTCAGGAGACAATATATTTAAAAAGCTACATTTGCCTCGGAAGGCAATCTCTCTTATTAGAGAGACAATTGGTTGTGGTTTTACCTGAGGGTCACCACACCCTCAGGCAAGGGGAGAGATTGAGAAGAAGGCCCTTCATGATAATTTTAACCAGTGGGAGAATTGAACCCCACACTTGACACTGCCGTTCTGCCATCTGAGCTAACCAACCCCTTAAAATATAGCTACAGATAAGTTTTGTTTAAATTAACTTACCTAAGTTAACCAATGTAAGCACATAGAATCCCAGTTTAAGAATGCAAGGATATTGTTATCTGCTTGTGGGTTCTTATGAAATTACACTTGAGATGATAACCTTTTTATGAGTATTTATGGTAAGAAACAATTCTGTATGACATTATAATAATGAGCACGATATCACAGAGTATATGATAATTAAAGGAATATATAACATAACAACTATGTTTTAAATTAATACAAAATCTTCAAATCCACCTAATGAGAAAAACTGAATATTCATGTTGTGATGTATTCAGCAAAAGTAATACACATGGGGAAAACCCGTAAGGTCTTCATTATTCAGTAGCCGACAAAAGTCATTTGGACTCGGCTGTAGATTTTCTGCGCAGTTGTGTGTTCCACTGAAATATACATCCTGCACAAATACAGGATATATGAGCAGGTATCCAAAACTTCTCCCCACTGTGAGATTTGAAAATTGTTGTGACCCCCTCAGTGAGAACTGAAAGCAGGATGCGACTGGAAAAACCTGAGACATCAGACCTCTAAGAAAGAGAAGGAGAGTGTGGAGATAGCAGGTGACCATTTGCTGCCTCTGAGCTCACGACAACAGTGCTTCAAGTTCGTAACCCCTCTTGAGGTTCTGACCCCTACCTTGGGAAGCTTTGCTTTAGGTCAATCCCTGTCTGATGTTGTAGATTAATTCACTAGTGTGTTAAATAAGATATTGGCAGAAAAAACACATATTGAAAGCCTTGATTTCAAGGTTTACAGTTTCAACATTTAAGAAGGAAGGAAATGCTGGTGATATTTGCACAAAGGCAAACCTATTTTTCATTTAAATTATGTGCATACAATTTCCATTTTCTTCTTCTGCTGGATAATTTGTGACAATACTTTCATTGTACACTGGCTTCCAAATACATGTAAACATCTGGAGATCTGAACTCTATTCAACAACTCTTGACTCCTAAGGACAGCATTTCTATTGAGCCTCTGACACTCTGGTCTCCATCATCCAGTCCTATAGAGATCAGCACTTAGTTGTGACAGAATGTTTCTTCAACGATCTTATAGTGGAGAGGAACAACATTTTGGGAAGTCACTATTTTATTGCCTATTCATTCCTCAATACATTTTCTTTTGAAAGGTAAATATTATCTGTTGTGATGGAGCACCATATCCCAAATTTTACAAGTTACAAAACCTGGAACTGTTTTATAGGGACGCAAGTATTTTAACAATGTTTTAGCAGAAAATTCCACAAATTTCAAGGCTGACTTTTCAGAACATTTTGGTTGCAGCTACTTGCAATACTCCCACACTTGGCTGAGACAGTTGCATCAGGAAATTCAGGTTTTGTGAAAAGTTGGCAAAATAGGTTGCCAACTATGACGAAGTGTATTCCTGAAGGCTTCATCACGAGACTTGCTCCAACAGCCAGTCAAAAGCCGGTCCAACACAGACAACGTTTCAGTACACCTCCTTCTTACACTGATCAGAAGTAATAAGACTTATTATTGAACTCAATATTTCTTCACTGTCAGAGTGCATTGGGTTCAGGTGAGAGGGGCAAGATTTAAAAGGGACCTGAGGTACAACTTTTTCACACAGAGGGTCGTGCATGTACGCTATGAGCTGCCAGAGGAGATGGTAGAGCCTGGTACAATTACAACAGTTAAAAAGTACCTGAATGGGTACATGAATAGGAAAGGTTTAGAAGTGAATGTGACAAATACTTGCAAATGGGAATAAATTAGGAAAGGATAATTTTATGTCAGCCAAAGAAACTATGAACAAAAGCCAAAACAAAAAACAGAAATTGCTGGAAAAGCTCAGCAGATCCGCAGCACCTGTGGAAAGAAATCAGAGTTAACATTTTGGGAAACGGGTACCAATAACACAATCCTCCAATTCCACAGAAACAAACCCAAACAAGCAGACATAACGCAACCAAAACCTATAGCCACATTACCTTACATCAAAGGCATATCAGAAGTGACTTCCAGACCATTCAGACCCCTTGACATCATGGTAGCCCACAAACCTACCAACACACTTAAACAGCAACCAATGAACAGATCAATTAGATACTACCAGCAAAACTAATGTCATCTACAAGATACCATGCAAGAACTTTTAAAAAACACTATATCGGACAAACTAGCAAGAAACTTGCTACCAGGGTACACGAATACCAATGGAGGCCAAAAGACATGACCCACTATCACTAGTTTCTATACGTACAGACAAAGAAGGACAACACCTTGACTGGGACATCACACACATCCTAGGAAGGCAAAACAAAGACACACATGAGAATTCTTAGAGGCATGGCACTGTAACCAGAACTCCATCAATAGACACATCGATTTAGATCCTATCTACCTCCCCTTGAGAAAAAAGAACCAGAAATGACATCACCCACCTTAAGAAACCAATACCTACAAATAGAGAGGTGGGACATACCACCAGCACTTCACCAGAGACTCTCACTGATGTTGTTACCTAGTATGGTGCCGAAACATCTGAAAACAAACCTTGAAGCTTAGCGAGCTAACTTACATACTTATCATCAACCTGAGCTCTCAATCTTCTCAAAAATTCAACATATTTTCCTGTGGTAAAATAAAAAGGTTGCATTCAATTTGCTGCCCCAAAATATATAATAAAATTATTGCAAAGCAAAATCTATCCTAACAGGCACAGTCAAAGTGACCAAGGAAGCTTCTCAAGTATATGGTTCCCCAGAGATCACTGGATCACGTTGAGTCTTGGAAGGAGCGGAGAGACTTCATTTTCAACAGCTTCAGAATGTGTTCTCATTGATAGATAAAGGAAGTGGCTAGGGACGACTTAAAATCTCTCTTCCTGATCAAGATGGCAAATGCAGGAAAGGGGTCAAGTCATGCAGAAAATGTACACACTTTGAATTGCTTGCATTAGATAGTCAGAGCTTCACAAAACCCTCATGGCTGTGGCAACTTTTGTTCCTATCATTCATTCAAAGAATGTCGATGTAGCATGTGTGGATTTTTCCTTAGGAAACTGGGATGGGAACCAATTTAATTCAAAGATGCAATGTTTATCTAAGCGAATGAGCATCAAAAAATGCTATTTTTATTCTATTTTTGGTAGTACAAATGGGAGATTATGGGAAGGTGGCTGCCACATGGGAGTACATTATTTGACTCTGTTTGATGAACAAAAATGAACTAATTTAAGTGATGATGCATAAAGGGATGATTCTAATTATTGAATAATGAACAGATTTCACAAGCACATTGTTCCAAGAAAAAAAAATTGAGTTGTAGCTCTTGAGTACAATCCTTGGCACAATCCAATACAAAGAACTGACAAGTATAGATTCAAAACATGTACCTACTGTAAAAGTAAAACAGTAAGATTTGGCCTGAAAGTAGTGCAATAAAGCTTTCAAAAAGCAAAATATTCCTTGACAGTTTAGCCAAAATACCTTAACTATCAATAATGCCAATGTGGCATTCCACCAAGTGTTGGGTTAGACCATTGGGATTTGAACAGCAAGTAGGTGGCATGGTGACTCAGTGGTTAGCACTGCTCCCTGATAGCACCAGGAACCATAGTTCAGTTCCACCCTTGGGTGACTGTGTGAAATTTGTATGTTCTCCCGTGTCTGCGTATGTTGCCTCTGGATGCTCATGTTTCCTTTCACAGTCCAAAGATGTGCAGGTTAGGTGGATTGGCCATGCTAAGATTGTCTATTGTATGCAGGCAAGTGGGTTAACCATGGGAACTTCAGGGATAGGGTGGGTTGCTCTTCAGAGGGGTGGTATGGGCTGAATGGCCTTCTTCCACACTGTCAGGATTTTTTCCTATTCTAACTCACGTGGTTAGTGGGCAGCCTGGATTGCATGCTTTCAATTAAACAAATAAACGAATTAGCTAATTGACAGCCTTTTAAAGGGGCACTGTGGCAAAATCAAAAACCTTCAAAGTGAACTTGTTAATTGTCCACTCACATATCATTTTTGTGGGGTTAGTTGATGCCCTACAGTGCCCATCAGTCATGGAAGGCCTTAAGGATATATTGATGGGCATTGTATATTCACTTTCCAGGGGTAGATGTAACCAGCAAAGAGAGACGAGCAGTCAAATCAAACAAACACTCCCATCCTGCCCCCATCCTTGATTACATTTGCAGATGATAAAATGCAAGTAAAAGGAAAAGTGTATCTAATGCAATCTAATAAAAAGACTGGTCAAGAGTAAGCAGTGCTGAAAAATGAGTTGCTGGAAAAGCGCAGCAGGTCAGGCAGCATCAAAGGAGCAGGAGAGTCGATGTTTCAGGCATAAGCCCTTCTTCAGGAATGAGGAGGGTGTGCCAAGCAGGCTAAGATAAAAGGTAGGGAGGAGGGACTTGGGGGAGTGGCGTTGGGAATGCGATAGGTGGAAGGAGGTTAAGGTGAGGGTGATAGGCCGGAGAGGGGTTGGGGGCGGAGAGATCGGGAAGAAGATTGCAGGTCCAGTAGGCAGTGCTGAGTCCGATGGTTGGGACTGAGAAAAGGTGGGGGGAGGGGAAATGAGGAAGGTGGAGTAAGCAGTACCAACTGAAGTTGCAGATTATGGATGATTCACTTTGCTTGGTTGGAATGTCTAATCTTTAGAGCCAAGAATGTGATGCTGGAAAAGCACAGCAGGTTAGGCAGCATCCGAGGAGCAGGAAAATCGGCGTTTTAGGCAAAAGTCCTGATGAAGGGTTTTTCCAGCACCACACTCTTGTCTCTAATCTCCAGCATCTGCAGTACTCACTTTCGCCTAGTATAATCTTTAGTTTATCCTTTCTATTTCCTGCCAAGGTTTTGTTTGAAATCATGTTTTGGAATTTTCTTTTCTATCTTTTATTATTTTAAATAAAGTCACACCATCATTTCTGCTCAAAAGAAGTCTAAGTTTCTTTCATATTCCTCAATATTCAATTCAATAGCCAGTGGTCACATAGTCCTCAGTTTGGATAATTAAAACTACATTCAAGAACTGCATTTGTTTGATCAGAGAATTCTATGGTTGAACATTCCACTAGCTGTACTTTATTGGTTTATTGTGTATATACAAGCTTCATCAACTTATAATGGCTACATTTCACTAAATTTGTGCAGACCTCCCATCTGAAATCTATTCTCACTTGCTCCTGACCCTCCTAAAAATGGTTTTTCGTAAATGCCATGGAGGCGACACCCAGTGTGTATCTTACATATTCTTTTATTTATAGTCTTGTAGGGCAGCGAACTGTATGTTATAACTTAGAGACTCAGGAATTTACTTTAAAGATTTTAGCAGATTGATATTTACTGTGTCTCTGTGACTTTTTCCTGTTCTAGTCTTTATGGGTACATTTAAAACAACTGGCTTAATGCCCTCTGTTAAAGCTGCAACTGGAAAAATTTATATTTATATGCTTAGAGGTCTGCCCCTAATACCTCCAAATCTAATTGCCGAGCATGCATTCTTACTGCAAACCCATGCAGAAGTCTCATTGATCTTTCGTTTTAAGGCCACTTGTCTGTTAGTTCATTTTGGAAATCCAGTTGGAAGAGCAGTCGGACTGAACAAGGAAGTCTTGTTTGAAAAATATCACTGAAGATAATATCTGATCTAGCCCAGCTTCGCTCTAATTGACAGTGAAGGTGGAGAAGTAGACATGATAATGGGTGGGTTTAAACATGTAAAGCCTTTTATTTTTATTGTTTCATTGGGGACCAACTATTTTTGCCAAAAGCTGCAACACCAACTTATTTGAGGCTGGCCCCTGGAGACAAACTGTTTGCTCATTTGCAAAAACAAAGTAATCATTGGACAGTGATTTCAAAAATCTTGGATACAAACTGAGCTCTCAATGTTTCCAATCTACGGAAATCTCAGGAGAACATCTGCAATGGAATCTTACAAAGTATGTGGTTACCAGGGAAACAAAGCATGACATTTGTAACAGTGCAAAAGCCAACTAAATATTGCTTTATAACAAAAAGTGGTGAGAAATGAACATGATATTCTGCTCCAGCCATTTACGCGCTAATGTTCATTTGCACTCCTTGTTGTCTGAAAGAGATGTGACACAAGATAGTCTTTATATGATCCATCAATCAGATTGACGGCATTATTCTTTGCAAACCAGCAGTTGACCTGATGTTGCCCATTGTAAATCCTTCTTTGCTTTTTCACCACAGGCACGAGGCGGTCTTTAATATGTAACACAATTGCTGACCCCTTGGACACCTCGCTTCCTTCTCTCCAGGCTTCTGTCTGATTGCGATGTCTTGCTGGTCTAGTTGTATTGGTTGTTGTTTCTGTGATTTGCACAGCACTGTACAAGAACTGACCTGCAGGAGAAATATTGATAGAATAATGTCTGGTCCTGGAAAGAAATATGGAACAGTGCACAGAATTTAACCCATTAAAGATGTCAATTCGACTGAGGATGGGGCATCAGCGTTTCATCATTAAAAAAATGACAAAAGGTGCAGAATCACCGACAGGTTTTGAAAGAGAATGAGAATTATAACATTCTTCATGCAATGCTCTCTCTTCTTTCTTGATCATGTTGATTCTGTAGTGGTGAAGTCTCTAAGGGTGCCTATCTCTCCTCGCGTGCCTCACTCAATTGGCAATGCTTCATATGTGATCCCACATGTTGACATCAATGAGTGTCAGTCTCCTGTGTTCATAGGTCAGTGGTGGGGACACATTTTAGCATAAACCAATACTGATCATGCCTAATGCCTTTCAAATATTTTTTAAGCAAAGGCCACTCGGTAACAGGAACACTTTTAAGAGTGTTGTATAAATGCCCTACCTCAAACTTTATCCCATTCTATTTCAAATGGAATAAACATTTTGGGAAGAACAGTCAATTTCCTTTAGATTAGATTCCCTACAGTGTGGAAACAGGCCCTTTGGCCCAACAAGTCCACACCTACCCTCCGAAGATGGTCTTAACCCACCCCCTCTGACTAACGCACCTAGCATTATGGACAATTTAGCACGGCCAATTCACCTGACTGGCACATCTTTGGACTGTGGGAGGAAACCGAGCACCCGGAGGAAACCCATGCAGACATGGGGAGAATGTGCAAACTCCACAAAGTCAGTTGCCTGAGGCTGGAATCGAACCTTGGACCCTGGTGCTGTAAGGCAGCAGTGCTAACCACTGAGCCACTGTGCCACCCTAAATAATGTCTGAGTTACTTCTTATTATGGATCAGAATATGATAAATATATTGTTGCACATTAAATATTTAGCATATTTTTTGGGAAAACAAATTGTACTTTTTTTTGTCTGCAACTTCAGGTTAAAGTCTAGATTAGTCACTGATTTCTTCCATCTCAGACCATCAAGGCTGTAGATACAGGGTCCAGTGAAATTTTCAAGCCTCAGATCATGGATATTTGTTGGGACAATATCAAAAGCAATGCGTCAACAATAGATGAATAGGTAAAGGTACAGGTCTGCCACCATTCTAATGTTAGAAGGATTTTTGAGGGGCTGCACCTATATTTCTTATTGGCTCAAGATGAAAAGGTGAAAGATTTTATCCCTGATTTGAACACCTAAATGAAACATATTAGGTGGACAACTTAAGGGAAAGAGAGAGAAAAATGTCCCTTGGCTGGGCACTGTAAACCACAAAGTCACAGTCTCAGAATAACTTGTCTGACATTCAGGAATGAGATGAGGTGAAATTTCTTCACTCAGAGCTGGAATCTTTGGAATTCTCCAATCCCGAGAGCTGTGGATATTCAGGCATTGAGAATATTTACAACTGATGTCAATAGATTTTTTAGGTGCTGAAGGACTAATGAGATTGTACAGGAAAGTTGGAGGTGAGTTGGAATTCCAGCACGTTAAATGGCAAAGCAGCCCTGATGGGCTGAATGGTCTACTCCAGATCCTTTTTCTTCAGCTCTTATGCAGTCACATTGAATGGGTAAGGAGTGAGACAATGCCAAATGCCCAACCTCACCAGCGTGAGTTTCAGGAAATTTTGACTCTCGCTTATTATCTGCTATCGGCATTTGTGAGAAGTATATTCCCCACCTAGCAGCAACTGAAGAACTACCATGATGAAAATAACAATATTTACCTGTATTCCAAGGACTCATAGAATCATAGAGATGTACAGTATGGAAACAGATCCTTCGGTCCAACCCATCCATGCCAATCAGATATCCCAACCCAATCTAGTCCCACCTGCCAGTACCCGGCCCATATCCCTCCAAACCCTTCCTATTCATATACCCATCCAAATGCCTCTTAAATGTTGCAATTGTACCAGCCTCCACCACTTCCTCTGGCAGCTCATTTCATATACATACCACCCTCTGCGTGAAAAAGTTGCCCCTTAGGTCCCTTTTATATCTTTTCTGCCCGCCTGAGGTTTAGAATTGAAGCAGATTGAGATGTGATAGATAGATCTTCCCTCTGTTTACTGTCCCCAAGAAGGAAGTGCTCGTCACTAACACTCGATGAAAGCCATGATGTGGAGGTGCCAGTGTTGGACTGGGATGGACAAAGTTAAAAGTCACACAACACCAGGTTATATTCCAACAGGTTTATTTGGAAGTACTTCCAAGTAACCTGGTGTTTTGTGACTTTTAAATTTGATAAAAGGATTAATGTCTCCATTTTTACCCCAAATTTAATTTGTGATTAAAGAACAAATGGTGTAATCCTCAGCATTAGCATTAACCTAATGAACCCATAGGGTTTAGAAGCTTTCTTTCATTACTTCTGGCAGCAGTTATTAATGATGTGAAAGTAAACTTAAATGGGGGGGGGGGGGGGGGGTTCTTTCCATTAAATTGTGCTTGTCTTAACAGAAGTCTGCTGTGATTGAATGAGCTAAGGCCTGGAAATATTTAAAAGGTTCAGATTTCGCTCTTGCAGCTTAGTTTTCAACTGACCCCACTGCCTGCGCAGAACTCAATAAAACTTACCCAGTTTTCATTTATTACTGTGTACATAACATATCCTTAACTAGCTATTAGCTTACATGACTCATACAGTCACTCCCCCCGCCCCCACCCTTCGGAATCCTACAGATGTGAAAAGGCCAAATTTCTGCATGCTAGCAAGGACAGCTGTCCGTGGGAATAAAATAAAGCACTGAGTCTGTTAGTGCTCTAATGAAATACCACTCAATATTATCTTCAATTCCACGTGTTTACAAAGTTAAGGCACAAATGAAGGTGAGAAAAAGCAAGCCGTCAGGATTAATGTGTTGTAATAGCCTCTTTTGTGGGACCCACCAAAGCATTTCCTGAGCACCATTCTACACAGATGGCTGATTTCTGTCATCTCTAAAGGAGGAAGCTATAGTCGCATGGTGCAATGAGAAATTCAAAGACCTGAGCTAATGATCCAATAGTACGAGTACACACCCACCACAGCAGCTGAGGGAATGTTGATTAAATAAATCTGAATTGAAGGGCCAGTATCTGAAAAGGTGACCATTAAACTCCAGAGTTGTTTCAAAAACCCATTTTATTTTTTAATGTCCTTGAGTGAAGGAAGTCAGTTATCATTACCTGGACATACGTCTATGTGACTCCAGAACCGTAGCAATATGGTTCACTCTTACTTTCCCTCAGAAATCAGCTGTACTAAGAGGAAAGCTCACTACCACTTTCTTTAAAAAGTTCTTTATTTCATATCATCATATTCGTATCTACTTTTCCTTTGGGAAATAGTCAGGAAGTGTTGGAATGATGAGCTTTTTATTATATTGTTGAGTTGCAACACAAAGGCACTTTCTGAGATCATTGGGTCCTGGAGTAGGACTTGAACTGAAAACCTATAGACCAGAGCTAGGGATGCTATTAACTATATCACAAGCCCTTTCCTCAAGTGAAATGATAGGAAAGCCAACATCCTTAAAACTAATAAAGTGCAAACTACTGAACAATTTCTGTGATTTACCTATAGGTCTGTTGATTATAACTGATATGAGATAGTTTCTTATAGTGATATTTCAGTCCTTGGCCCCTACTGCACTGCCCCACTGTCCTAATGTTTGCTCCAGGAACAGCACCTCATCTTTCAGTGAGACATTTTAACATCTCTGACTCAATACTGAATTCAACGTCAATTTTTTTTAGATCAGATTACCTACAGTGTGGAAACAGGCCATTCCTATTCCTCATTTTGTTTCCTTTCCTTCATTTGGTTTTCATTTCCTCCAATTAATACTATACCTGGGAGGCAGTGGCATATCAGTAATGTCACTGGATTAGCAATCCAGAGTCCCAGGCCAAACCTCTGGGCCATGGGTTTGAATCCTACTGTGGCAGATGGTGAAATATAAATTCAATTAAAATCTGGAACTGAAGAGCTGGTCTGATGACAGCCATGTAATTGCTGTAGATCGTTACAAAAGCCCATCTGGTTCTCGGCAAAATAAATCTATTGGTTCATATGTGACTGCAGACTCACTTAATGTGGTTGACTTCCCTCTTGGGAGTTCTAGTCCAGGATTCTCTCAAGGTAAACTTACAGATTGAGTCAGTAATTAAGAACACAAATGCAATGATGGCATTTATTTTGACAGGACTTGAATATAAAACCAGGAATGTATTTTTGGGGTTTTATAAGGCTCTGGTTAGGCCACATTTGGAGTATTATGTGCAGTTTTGGGCCCCATATCTCCAGAAGGATATACTGGTCCTGGAGTGTGTTTAGAGGGGATTCACGTGAAAGGTCCCAGAAATAACATACGAGGATAACATACGAGGAATATTTGAGGACTCTGGGCCTATACTCGATGGAGTTTAGAAGGATGAGGGGGCATCAAATTGAAACATCCAGAATACTGAAAGGCCTGGACAGAGTGGATGTTGGGAAGATATTTCTATTGGTAGGAGAGACTAGGACCTGAGGGTGCAACCTTCGAACGAAGGGAAGACATTTTAGAACATAGAAAAGGAGAAACTTCTTCAGCCAAAGAGTGGTGAATCTATGGAATTCACTGTCACAGAAGGTTGTGGAGGCCAGGTCATTGAGTATATTTAAGACTGAGATAGATAGGTTCTTGATTGTAAAGGGGACCAAAGGTTACGGGGAGAAAGCGGCAGAATGGGGTTGAGAAACATATCAGCCATGATCGAATAGTGGAGCAGCCTCAATGAGCTAAATGACCTAATTTCTTCTCCAATGTCTTATGGTCTTATGATAATTAAGGATGGGTAACAAATGCTGGTCTAGCCAGCAATATCCATGTTATGTGAACAAAAAAGTAAACCTGTTCTTCCTTTGTTTCTTTTCTTGTCCCACCACAATCACTCTGACCCTGGAGGACTACTTACCAGTGATCCAATCTCTTCCATTTCCTAACCAGTCACAAAATTTCCTTTTGTCCTTGTCCCACCCCACTCTTGCTCAAAACCAATTGCAGCTCTCGTAATCCAGCTGCCCAGTTCTGATTAAAGGTAACAGGCTTGAAATGTCAACTCTTACCAATTTTTATAGATGCCTCATAGAAAGCATTCTATCAGGATTTATGATTTGGAGATGCCAGTGATACTCCACAACCATCTGATGAAGGAGCTGTGCTCCAAAAGCTAGTGCTTCCAATTAAACCTGTTGGACTATAACCTGATGTTGTGCGATTTTTAACTTTATCTGGTTTTATTATGGCTTGGTATGGCAATTGCTCTGACAGGGACCATAAGAAACTATAGAGAGTCGTGAACACAGCCCAGTCCATCACACAAACCAACTTTCCATCCTTTGACTC
>NC_057732.1:49058273-49076868 GCF_004010195.1 Chiloscyllium plagiosum | reverse complement strand
CTGATGAAGGAGCTGTGCTCCAAAAGCTAGTGCTTCCAATTAAACCTGTTGGACTATAACCTGATGTTGTGCGATTTTTAACTTTATCTGGTTTTATTATGGCTTGGTATGGCAATTGCTCTGCCCGGGACCATAAGAAACTATAGAGAGTCGTGAACACAGCCCAGTCCATCACACAAACCAATTTTCCATCCTTTGACTCCACCTATACGTCTCACTGCCTTGGGAAGGCAGCCAACATCATCAAAGACTCCTCTCATCCCAGTTATAATCTCTTCCAACCTCTTCTGTCAGGTAGAAGATACAAAAGTTCAAACACACTTACCAATAGATTCAAGAACAGCTTCTTCCTCTCTGTTATTAGACTTCTGAATAGGCCTCTCAAATTTTAAATTTAAACTTGATCTCGCTCTTTGTGCACCTTCTCTGCAACTGTAACATTGTATTCCTTACTCTGTACTGTTACTCTCATGCACTTTGTCAGAATTAATCTACCTGTGCTACACTCAAAACAAACCGTTTCACTGTACCTAGGTACATGTGATTATAATAAATCAAATCAAATCAAAAAACTCCTCTTTTGTTTTCCCCTGTCTGTTCAGATGCTTCCTAACCTGCTAAGTATTTTTCAAGCATTTTATTTGACCTAGCCTCACAGTGGTCTGCTTCTTACCACTTTCTTACTTAGCTGTGATATAACACAAATTATTTTGAGTGTGGCATAAGTGGAACTAATTTCAAAAGGAAACACTGGAATTTAAACCAAATCTATTTCAGGAAGGTCTCACATTGCTCCACTTGTGACAGATCAGTGTTATGACAACAAATACAAACTGCATCAAAGTCCCATAAACAG
Organism: Chiloscyllium plagiosum; assembly: GCF_004010195.1. Lineage (NCBI taxonomy): Eukaryota > Metazoa > Chordata > Chondrichthyes > Orectolobiformes > Hemiscylliidae > Chiloscyllium > Chiloscyllium plagiosum. The sequence goes on along the minus strand of NC_057732.1, from coordinate 49,076,012 downwards.
GGACTGATCACTTTCTTTCTGGGTTGAGGGTGTAATTTTGGATAAAACGTCAGATTCCTTAAATGGACTTTTAAGACCAAATGACAATCTTGGTTAATGACATATAAAAGGGGGATTCTGAACTCCCTCAACAACCTGCACCTCTAACTTCAAGGCTCTGTAAAAGTGCAAAACCTAAGCTACCCTCTGACAAGGATCACCCCTCAAAATGTAGCACCTGCAAAAGGTCTCACCACTGCACTCAATTATACGATCTTGGCGCCACTAGCATTTATTTCCCAGTTCTATAACTCTGAGACTTAGATGCTAGATCATTGTAGAGACAGTTAAGAGCTACCCCATTGCTATGGATAAGACAGACAAGGAAAGGACAGTACATTTCATTTTGAAATGAATTTGCTTTTACAAGATTCTAGTATCTAGTCATGGTCACCACTAGTGACTCAATTTTTTGTTTCAGGTTTATTGCATTGATTGAGTCTAAATTCCCCAACTGATGTTGTGGGATTTGAGCTCATCTCTATGGATGATTAGTCCAGGTTTCTAACTTGTTAGTCCAGCAACACTGGAACTCTACTACCACAGCCCCATAGGATAAAAAATAATTTTGTTAGGATCCACGTTATCATGTAACCAAGAAAAGCAATGCAGAAGAAACATTGTAACCTTGTTAAATTTCATAAAAGGTTTAACAATAACACCTACTGTCAAAATGTATCATTTAAAGAGAACAAGCTGTTTACCTAAGAGTCCGTGAGCACCAGAGGATAGTCCCTTCTTGTTAAGAATATAGAATCCCAGATGATCTCTCTGATAGGGCGCTGGATTCTTGTACTGATGGACCAGGATGACAAAGGAGATGCATTGCTGGACTGTCACGGTGACCTTAGACTTGGCAGTGACAGAAACCACCAAACCTTCACTTTCTACCTCTATGGTTTTATCACAAGATAAGATAAATCTATCTCGGCTGTCGAAGATGACCTTGTGAGGTGTGATTTCGATGTAAGAGCGGGAGGGTTTACTGACAATGATAGTAATGGCACTGAAATAGGTGCGTTGCTTCTTATGCCCATTGGGAGGTGCTGGAGCTCCAATCAACTGGCCATTAACCGTTACTCCTGCCAAAAACCAAAGATACTATTACTATTAGGCATTTCAATATTTAAGTCATTACAACGGCTGAAAAAAAAATCCTCTCAACCACAATCTCTTTTGAAATTACTTATCAGCGTGGTTTAGTGCCAAAGCAGTAAATAATAGATCATTTCTTACTTCAGTTGCATGTCACAGAGTCATGGAGATATACAGCTCAAAAACAAACCCGTCGGTCCAACTTGTCCGTACCAACCAGATATCCTAAATAAATCTAGTCCCATTTGCCAACATTGGCTGATATCCCTCTAAACCCATCCTCTTACATGTTGCCATTATACCAGCCTCCACCACTTCCTCTGGTAGTTTATTCCACACATGCACCACCCTCTGCATGAAAATGTTTCCCCTTAGGTCCCTTTTGAATCTTTCCCCGCTCACCTATGCCCTCTAGTTTTGGACTCCCACTCTGAGGAAAAGACTCTATCCATGCCCCTCTTAATTTTGTAACTTCCAAAAGGTCACCCGTTAGCCTCCAATGCTCCAAGGAAAACAGCCCCAGCCTGTTCAGCCTCTCCCTACTGCTTAAACCTTCCAACCTTGGCAACAACATTGTAACTCTTTTCTGAACCCTTTCAAATTTCACAACCTCCTTCCTATAGGAGGGAGACCACAATTACATGCAGTATTCCAAAAGTGGCCTAAACAATGTCCTGCACATGACCTCCCAACTCCTATACTCAATGCACTGACGATTAAAGGCAAGCATACCAAACACTTCTTCACTATCCACATTTAAGTAACTATGAACCTACACTCCAAAATCTCTGTTCAGCAACACTCTCCATGACCTTACAAGGTTTTTAACGGGGATATAAGTCTTTTCCTGCATGGAGAAGCCAGTAGCTATACTGATGCAATTAAGGAAATCCATGTTGAGCCCTATGACATTTTTATTCAGTCATTTCTGAGGTTTGCCAAATGGAATTAAATCATTAAGGAATCCCATATTACTCAAGTTGGGGAGGTGCCTACAGTACTGGAGAATATTAAGACACTTCTTAAACCCAGACAAACTGTTAAATGTTTATTACCCCAAATTTTCACAATAGTTATGACAAATTACTGTTTGGACCATTAACTGCTCATAAAAAAAATGTGTTTTTTTTAGGATATGAATAGAAAGATGGATAAAGGGTAAACCGTAGGTGTAGTACATATGGATTTCCAAAAGACATTCAATGAGGTGTCACAGAAGATAAGAAATCTGAGAGTTGAGGTACAATATGAGTATGGCAAGAGGATTATTATGGATGGGAAGCAAAAGTAATCAATAATAGGGTATTTTCAAGTTAGCAGGTTGTGGCTCATGAAGTGCTACAAGGGGTAATTCTTGGTACTCAGCTGTTTGCAATCCATCTGAATAATCAGATCGTGAGACAGGATACTATGTTAATGTTGCTGGTTACATGGAGCTAGGTGGGAATTCAAGCTTGAGAAAGTTACAAAGAGGCTGCAAAGAGATGTAGACAGGTTAAGTGGGTGGGCAGCACGATGGTTTAATGGGGGAGTGAAATTGGAACAGTAGAATATCTTTTAAAATGTGACACATTAACAAAAGTTAATGTTCAGAGAAACTTTGGTGCATTTTTAGAAGAAACACAAACATTTAGCATGGAGGTATAACAAGAAATTAGAAAGACAAACTTTGGCCTCTATTACAAGAATGAAGCAAAACACCAAAAGAACAGTGGATGCTGGAAATCAGAAACAAAATAGAAATTGCTGGAAAAACTCATCAGGTCTGGCACAACGGTTCTAAAAAAGGTTCACTGGACCTGAAACAGTAACTCTGTTTTTTTCCACAGATGCTGCCAGACCTGCTGAGATTTTCCAGCAATTTCTGTCAAGAATGAAGAGGTTTTGCTACAATTGTGTAGGGTTCTAGGTATGTGTGAACACAGCCAAACTACTGTATACAGTCTCAGTTTCTTGAAAATATACTTGCATTACTAATGGTAGAGTGAAGGTGCACCAGACTGGATATTGTGATGAGACCATTGACTTATGATCAGTAAATGAGGTTTATCTAATTAGAACTGTTAAAACTATGTGAGGATTTGACAGGGAAGATATTGAATCATTTCCCTCAGCCATAGAATCGAGAATAAGAAGGTAGTTTCAGGATGAGTGGCCAATCATTTAGGGCTGAGATGATGAGACATGTCCTCACTTAAAGGGTTGTGAATCTTTGGGATTTTTTGGCTCAAAGGCTTATGGATACTCTGTTGTTGAATATATTGAAGGCTGAGACAGAGAGGATTTTGGTCTCTCAGGAAATCCAGAGATATGGCAAGTAGATGGGAAAGTGGAGTTGAAGGCCAAGCTCATCCGTGACAACATTAAATGACAGAACAGGTTCAATGGACCGAATAGTCTCCTGCTTCTACTTCTAATGTTCATAACTCACCCGAAATTACTTTAGATTAGATTATTTTAGATTACTTTACAGTGTGGAAACAGGCCCTTCGGCCCAACAAGTCTATATTTGAATGGTAACAGGAATAAGAGATGCCTATTATGATGAGAGAATGGAGAAGTTGGGGTTGACCTCATTAGAACAGAGAAGGTAAAGAGGACATATATGACGGAGGTGCACAAAATCTTGAATGGTTCTGACAGAGTAACTAAGAAGAAGCAGTTTCCTGGCAAGAGGTTTGGTCACCAGAAGAGACAGATTTAATGGAAAAAAAATTGAGGCAAATTGAGAAAACGTGTATTTATACAGTGAATTATGAATGCATTGAATGCATTGTCTAACAGGGTGCTGGGTATAGGTACAATGCTAGCATAAAAAAGAGGATTGGGTATATACTTGAAAGGAAATAACTGAGGAAAGAGCAGATAAGTGAGGTCTATTGGATAGCTTTAACAACGAGATGGCCTAAGCACAATAGGCCAAATGGTCTTATTCTGAGCAGCATCAAGTTATAAGTCTCATCATGATGAACAAAAAATATTTCAATCTTTTAAAACTTGTTCAGTTTGCTACTCACCAGAACCTTCGTGATCAGACACCAATCTCAGTATGTTACCAGGCTCACCATCTATGTTAAAGCAGATGGAAAACTTGCCCAAGGGGAAGTCAACAACAAAGTGGGGATCCCCGTCAGCTGCATTACAAGCAAATACCACAGTTTATATGGACCATATTAAATGGTCAATGAAAAGAGTAGACATGTTTGGAACAAGAGTACCTTTAGTTTATTGGTTTGCAATTGTTGCTAATTAGTTATCACTTCTCATTTTTTCTTAAAAGGGTCCTGATGCACAGTTCCAGTCTGCACACTGGAAAATCTGGGACAGTATTCTTATTGAAGGACAATAAAACCAATCAGTCAGGCACCAAATAACCCTACGTGCTCCAACAACCTCCCCCCCCCCCCCCACCGGCCACCCACTACCCCACCCAACCAGGAGTCTTAAAAGTTTGCAATCTCTTCTTCAGTTTACACCACTACAAGAATCTTCACATGTTGGAGATGATGCATGACCTATGTTCACTGAGCCTATGAAAACATAGAGTTTATACGTAAACATAGACATAATATACCAACAAGCTGCTATCTCAAGGACCTCTCTCTTTGATTATAAGAAACTAAGGACTCTGGACTGAACATGGGCTGGAGAAGGTCCTCTCTATCTCTTAAGAAGAAAACTGCCATAGATAGCACTGGTTAGACAGAAACTTTGGAGAACTGAGAACTTAAATGATAACTACAATATTTACTACTATCATCCCAAAATTACAACTAAACAAAGTCATCTCAACTTAAAACCTTATGACTAGAGAACAGCCAAAAGAGTCTAAACAGCATGGACTTTTGTCTTCCTTTTTGTATTACTTCTCAGACTGTCTGATGAAAGATATTTATGATGGATCCTCTGGGAAATACGGATAATAAGCGTGTAGTCCTAAAAACAGCTTCAATCACAAGATTGTTGGGTTAATGCTTCTGAGGTAAACCTAGTCTTCTTTAGATGGGGGAGGCCAACATCGTGCAGTGTGAGGTTAATGGTGATCTTTGAGTATAATGTTTCTTTCTCCACCCATATGAGGCACAAGCAGTCAACAACCATATGATCCTGAGGTGTTGGCCCATCCTTAAACCACTTGGGGTTGGTGGGGAGAGGTGAGTGGTCAGTTAGCTCAGTTGTTTGGACAGCTCGTTTGCTGCTATGTTCAATTCCCACACCATTGAGACTACCATTGAAGGCGTCTCTTCCTCAAACTCTCCCCTTGCCTGAGATGTGGTGACCCACCGGTTAAACCACCACCAGGTATCTCTCTGAAATGACAGAGCAGCCCCATGGTCCTTAGGACTATTGTGACATTACATTAATCCACCCAGAGACGTGTGAATTTAACTGATAGCTGGGAGGTACCCTTACTCGTGTCCGTATTTAATTAGGGATTTGTTGGAGACTTGATAATATCTATATTCTAAATGCCAAAAGTCATATTATTCACTGCATGTTTAAGTCCCCCTTTTTTTAAAAAGTACTAGCTGAAAGTTCTTCACATGACACGCCTGTTGTAAACATGGCCCTTGCATCTTTAGTAGTTTGACTTCAAATATTTTCCTTCAAGCTCCCTCTCTTTCAAAGGGAATGGAAGTTTGCCTCCCACTCAGCTGCCCCTTGCCTTTAGTGGAATGCCCTGACATCACCAATAATGTCCTTTTCTTTATCCCCATTGTGAACCCCTCCCTCGAAGGCAAAAGTAAATGTCACATTTTTTAAAACCAGCCTCAGTGCTCAGAATTCTTCGCTCTTCGGCTAACTATCTGTGAAACCGCAATCTCTGCTTCACTATTTTCTCTCACACGAATCAACCCAAAAACAATTTGGTGACAATGAATATGCCATATGCCATACGAAATAGGACTAAAAGTAAAATTTGGCTCATTGTAAAATTGTTACAAATAATCAAATAAGCACATTGATTTTGTCAGTGTGTAAATGTGACTGGATTTGTGTAAAATGGTTCAACTTCAATGCACCAGCTTTTGCAGTATTTGATTCTAAGGGGTGTCATTTCTAATTACATAGCTGTAATAATGATTCCATAAAAAAGTCCATTCACTATTCCACTGTTAGTGTATACACAGCTTTATTTCAGGCCTTATATCATTAACCATACATTCTGGAAGAAGAAATAGTTCTCCAAAAGAAAAAAAAACCTATTGACGTTTTCCTTTTTCAAATCATAATAATTCAGTCAATTAGCCATACAGTAACAGGTTTGTGCTTTTAACTAGCTCTGAGAATGCTTCTCACACTGCACTTAAAAAGCTGAACCCTGCATAGTTAGCAGTGTGGTGCAATAATGAGCCAGATGCTGTAATCTCTGACCTCACTATGAGTTACTACAGTGTGTCAAACTATCGAGTTGAAGGGCCTTTAGTGAGGAAGTTCAAAGTTGATGCACTTACCTGATGTTTTTGAAACTACTACTGTTTTCTTTGTCTTTCTTAAAGATGTGCTCTCTAGATAAAGAAATGTCAGAGTTAAAATTATTGAATTTAATTCTGCCCGAATAACATCTGGCAATTAACTGCACTTGTTTTTTTGTGAATATTTAAAATAGATTCTTTGTGAATTGGAGATTTCACACTGTTATGGAAGAGGATTGGGATTAAGGGCCATTAAATATTCATTTTATTTAAAGAGGTTTATGAGTTTACTCCAGATAATGCCCCATCATTAAAACAAATAAAGATCTTTTTCTTATCAATGCATAAGTACCCAGTGCCAACATCAAATGACTGAAATGGGAATGCAGTTCAAATTCCATTTTAAGAAAGAATCAAAATGATAATCCTGTGAAGGTGTATGAACATCACAAAGAGGTTCAGGGAGCTCTAAGCAGTTGAGAGCAGAATACCATACTGGTGCAGACTGGCAAACACTTATTAACTATTTACACTAGCCACAGAAGCATGGTTGACCTGGACTTCACGAGAACCTTCTTGCATCAGGTGTCAGCTTCATATGATCTGACATCATCTGACTTCACGAACTGTACAGTCTAGTTATTAACATATTGCTCTTTGAAACTTATTTACTACAAAAGGTACTGAAGGTACAAATATTTGGAAAAGGAGTTCAGTATTAATCTACTTTACCTGGTTTAGTTATTCTCTGTAAATTCTGTGCTCTCTCGTCATTCACTTCAGACTCATTCACCACACTCTGTGTGAATCCATGGTTTTGTTCATCTGAACTTTTCACATGAAGTGAAGTGAGGGGTGTGAAGAAATTGTATTCCAATGAAAGATTTTTTGCTTTCTCTGAAAGAATTTCCTTCACTTTGCTATTGCTGCTCTTTAGTCGTGATCTTAGCAGATCTTTTATTGCTAAGTAGCCCCACGCCCTTTGGACTAACTTAGCATCTTTGGATCTAGCCTTGAAATCATTCGAAGTTTTCCTTGTGTCACTAATTTTCACGTCTGCCTCCAGCATGAGGTGTTTGTCACTTGTGCTTGCAGTAACTTGGACATGAAGGTTATCGCTGGTCTTATTTTTCAGTTTCCCTGCAATCACAAGTTCGGATCCATTGAAATAGTTTGGGAAGACAGTCTGGGTCACATACTCCACTGAATCTTCTGAATAATCAACACGAATATCTGAGAGGAGTGGAGTCCCTATTTCATCAAAGAAACCTTTCAGCAGGGTGCTGGCATCTGAGTCCTCGTTGATCCTTCGCATTTCTCCACAGTTCTCCAGTGACATTCGCTTGAGGAGCTTGTAATCCACATCTCTTCCTATTCCCAAGGTAAAGATGCAGAACTTCTTTTCAACGGCCTTTCTCGTGTTGTTTAGGATTTTATGAGCTTGAACTTCAGCAATTGTTGGGCGCCCATCTGTCAAGAATATTATTAATGACACCGCCCGCACACTCTTGTCCTGCTGAGCGATGTAATCTTTCAACAATTTCGATCCAGTTTGGATGGCATCATTTATGTTGGTACCTGGGAAACAAAGTAGAATTTTGAACAAAGTTTTTGAATTTCAAACAATTTTTGAACAATATCTTGGAAAATATTGTTTCAGAATGACAGAAGAAGACTATTTAGTCACCAATGTGCCTGGGGTTTTCTGAAAGAGTTAAGAACTCTAACCAAACACTTATCTTGTTTTAACACTCATCCACTGCAAAAATATTTCTAAGAATTTGATTTTAAGTATCCGTACCTGGATACTTTTATACCTAAGATGGTGCTGTAAAGTCAACTGTAAACTTTTCACTATACTCATTTGAATACATATGACAATAAAGCTAATTCAATTCAATTCAGTTCTGATATTTCGTGAAGGAAATAATTAAGGGTTACCAGTGAACTAAAGGAATGGTAATTTCCAAGTGGGGGCATGGTGTCCCCATGTATCAGAAGACATTAAGATATAGGAGCAGTGTTAGGCAATTTGCTCTGTTGAGGCTGTTCCACATATTTGATCTTTGTTGATATGTTTTTCAAACTCATTCTCCTGCCCTCGCTCCATAACTCTTAATCCCCTTACTAATCATGAACCTATCTATCTCTGTCTTAAATACACTCTATGACTTGGCCTCTTACTGCCTGCTGTGGCAATAAGTCCCACAGATTCAACATCCTCCTCCTCTCAGTTCTAAAGGGCTGTCCCTTCATTGTGAGGCTGTGTCCCAGGGTCCTGGTCTCTCTGACCCAGAGACCTGAACCTTCCCCATATGACAAGCTCATCATCTCCAGGATCATTCTTAGAAATCTCCTTTGGACCCGTCCAAAACCAGCACATCCTTCCTTAGATACAGGGCCCAAATCTGCTCAAATATGCCAAGTATAGTCTGACCAGAGCCTTAGATAGCTTCAGCAATAGATTTCTGCTCTTGTATTCTAGCATTCTGGAAATGAATACTAACAGTGCATTTGCCTTCCTGAATCTGCATGTTAACCTTAATAGAGTTCTGAACTATTCTACCAGGTCCCTTTCTGCTTCAGACTTCTGAAACCTTTCTCCATTTAGAAAATAGTCTACATCACTATTCTTCCATGGAAAGTGCATAACTGCACACTTTCCCACACTGTAAACTTTTCACTATACTCATTTGAATACATGTGACAATAAAGCTAATTCAATTCAATTCAGTTCTGATATTTCGTGATATCCATCTGCTGCTTCACCCTTGCCCATCTTCCTAGCTTGTCCAAGTCCTTCTGTGCTTCTATGTTTCCTCAATACTACTCATCCCTCCACCTACCTTTGTGTTACCTGTTAATTTATTGACAATGCCCTGAGTTCCTTCATGCAGATCATTAATGTATAATCTGGATAGTTGTGATCCCAACACTGATACCTGGACAACTCGACTGTCACTGGCTGCCATCCTGAAAAAGACCTCTTTTATTCCCATTCTCTGCCTTCTGCCAGTCACAATCCTCTCTCCATGCCAATACGTTGCCCCCAACACCATGGGCTCTTATCTTATTGGCAGACTCCAGTGCGACACCATGTCAAAGCCATTCTGGAAATCCAAATAGATCACCTCCACCCACTGGCTCCCTTTTGTCTAATGCACTTGTTACCTCAAAGATTTTGAATGGATTTGTCAGGCATGACCTGCACCTGTTGAAGCTGTGCTGATTCAATTCTATTTTAACATGCACTTCCAAGTACCCTCAATCTCAACTTTAATATGAACACTAAAATCTTATCAACAATCAACGTCAGGCTAACCGGCCTATAGTTCCCTGTCTTCTGCCTCCGTCCTTTCTTAAACAGCTATCTCCTTTGGAACTCTGGGGTATAATCCATCTGAATCAGGTAATTTATCCACGTTTAGACTGATCAGCATCCTCAGTACCTTCTCCTCAGCGATGGCCACTATAATCCCTGTCCCAACTCTCTTGATGATCTGGTATGCTACTGGTGTCTTCCACTGTAAAAACTGAAGCAAAACACCAAACCAGTTCTTTTGTTCCCAATTCCTACTTCTCCGGCCTCATTTTCCAGTAGTTCAATGTCCAATCTTCCTTTTCTTTTACCTTTTAGATATTTAAAAACCTCATGCAATCTTTATTATGTTATTAGCTAGCTTGCCCTAATATTTCATCCCCTTCCTCTTTTTGCTCTTTAAATTATCATATGCTGGGTTTTAAAGGCTTCCCAATCCTCTGGCTTTCCACTTACCTCCACCACACTAAATAGTTTTTCATTATTTTTATGCTGTCCCTGACTTCCCCTATCGGCCATGGTTGGTTTATTCTCACCTTGAATCAAAGAATCCTTAGTGTGTGAAAACAGGCCCTTTAGCCCAGCAATCCTCCAAAGAGTAACCTACATACATCCATTCCCCTGCCCTATTATCCTATATTTGTCCCTAACTAACATATTCCTGAATACTATGGGCAACTTAACATGGCCAATTCAGCTGACCTGCACATCTTTGGATTGTGGGAGGAAACAGGAGCACCCAAAGGAAACCCATGCAAACACAGGGAGTATGTGCAAACTCCACACAGGCAGTCGCCTGAGGCTGGAATTGAACCCAAGTGCCTGGCTCAGTGAGGCAGCAGTGCCGACCACTGATCCACTGTGCCTTGGGATGAACTTCTGCTGTGCCTCCCAAATTGCCCCAAGAAACTGCTTCCATTGCTGCTCCAGCATCTTCCCTGTAACTCCTCCCTCATGTCTACATAGTTACCTTTACTCAATTGTAATACTGTTATATCTGATTCCAGCTTCTCCCTCTCAAACCGCAGGGTGAATGCTATCATATTATAGTTATCACCCCAAGAGGTTGCTTCACCTTAAGCTCCCTAATCAAGTCTGCCTCATTGCACATCATCAAATCCAGAATTCTCTGTTCCCCAGTGGGCTCTGCCACAAGTGCTCCAAAAAAAACATCTTGCAGGCATACATGAATTCCTTTTTTTGAGATTCACCACTATCTGGTTTTCCCAGTCGATCAGCATATTGGAGTCCCCCATTATTGTAATATTCCCTTTTATACCTCCTGATTTATTTTCTTCCCCACATCGCTAGGAGGTTTATACAAAACTCAGGGTCATCAGGGTCTTTTTTCCCTTTGCAGTCCCTCAACTCCACCCATACAGATTCCATGCCTTCCAACTCTATATTACTTCTTGCTATCGATTTAATTTCATTTCTTACTGACAAAGCAACCCCACCCCGTGTCCATTTGCCTGTGCTTTCAATAGGATGTGTATCCTTGGGTATTTGGTTCCCATTCCTGATGTCCTTGCAGCCATATCTCTGCGATATCCACAGCATCGTACCTGCCAATTTCAACCTGCATTACAATTCACTTCCCTTGTTTTGTATACTGCATACACTTAAGTACAACACCCTTAGCCTTGCGTTGACTGCCCCCTTTCTCATTATTGTCTCCTCATCTGCTGTGCCTGAAGTTAGATTCCTGACCCTTTCCATATTAGGATTTTTGATTTAGCCCCTAGCTGCTCATATTCCCTTAGGAGGATCACTTTCCTCTTTCCACCTATATTGTAGGTACTTATATGGACCAGGACAGCTGGATCGTCCCCCCACCTCTCTCCAAGTTCCTCTGCAGTCCAGATGAGAGATCCTGAAACTGGACACTAGGCAGGCAACATAGCCTTCGGGACTCTTGATCACAGATACTGGTGTCTATTCCACTGACTATATTATCCCCGATCGTAATGACATTTCTCTTTTCTCCTCTTGAATGGTTCCCAGTACTACGGTGCTATAGTCAGTTTGTTCATCTTCCTTACAACCCAAATCTCATCCACACAGGGAGCAAGAATCGCAAACCTGGTAGACAAGCACAAGGTCTGAGGCTAACCTTCAGCACTACTTCCTAGATCCATCCGCCTGCCTCATTGGTAGTCACAGTCTCCTGTTCCTGACCACTGACCAAATTCAAGGTAGTTAATCTGAGGGGTGTTACTGCCTCCTGAAACAGTGTCTAAGTAGCTGTCCTCACCTCTGATGTATAGCCGTGTTGGAAACTCAGTCTCCAGCTCATCAGTTCTAAGCTGGAGTTCCTCAAGCAACCAACACTTGCTGCAGATATGGTCACTATGGACCACAATGGGGGCCACCAACTCCCACAACATGCAGTTACAGCACATCGCCTTGCTTGGCATCCCTACTTTAATTTGATTTTTAAAAATTTCATGTTGGTCTCTTAGTTTGTAGTCAGTAAATACTTCCCTTATTTGCCTTCAATCGGAAAGTGATCTATAAACAGTTATAGTTATCAGCAACCAATGAACTTACGGTTTATCTGTGATGTAACTTTTTTGTGCTAGACTTAAATTTACCCTGTTAAAAAACCTTCCAAACTATAAGCCAAAAAAAGCAAGCAAAAAAGCACCTCTTCCCCATTGCATCGCATTTCCACACCGCCTCCAAATTCTCCAAACTTTATACTCATACGGGGCTGTGTCTCACCCTCGATGCGATCTCTCTTTCCAGACCATATCTGCTATCCTTGTCCTTCCAGCTGTTAATGTTCGTGGTTTTGGAAGGTGCTGTCTGAGGATCTTTGGTGAATTTTTGCAGTGCATCTTATAGATAGTACACACTGCTGCTACTGAGTGTTGGCAGTGGAGGGAGTGGATGTTTATGGATGTAATGTCAATCAAGCAGGTTGCTTTGTCCTGGATGGAGCTGCACCCATCTAGGTAAGTGGGGAGTATTCCATCACACTCCTGACTTGTGCCTTGTGGATGGTGGACAGGCTATGAGGAGTCAGGAATTACTTGCCACAGTCTTCCTAACCTTTGACCTGCTCTAGTATGTGTATGTGTGCACAAAGCACTGAAGGTGGCAAGACAGGTAGAGTGAGCAGTTAATACTGCATACTGTATCTGAAATTTTATTTATAGACAGGTGGAGTCCAGAAACAAGGAGGTTCTGCAAAGATACCTGTCAGATCTCAGCTGGTGTATTATTGTCACATCTGGGTACACAGTTTGGGAAAGATGAAAATGAATTGGAAAGAGTGTAGAAGACGTTTACAAGAATGGTTCCAGGGACGAGAAACTTTATCTATGAAGAAAGATTGGAGAGGTTGAGACCACTTTCCTTAAAACAGAGAAGGCCTAGATGAACAATAAATTTTTTCAGAGGATGGCTAGACTATCTATGGTCATATAAGGATAAAGAACACGATATCACAGATATAAGATAATTTGCAAAAGAAGACGTGATGTAAGATAATAAAATTCTTCCTGCAATCAGTAGAGTCATTGAATGATACAGCATGGAAACAGACACTTCGAGCCAACTATTTCATGCTGACCATGTTCCCAAACTAAACTAGTCCCATTTGTCTGTGTTTGGCCCCTATCCCTCCAAACCTTTCCTATTGGAAGGATGTGAAAATTGAAAGGGTTCAGGAAAGATTTACCAGGATGTTGCCAGGGTTGGAGGGTTTGAGCTGTAGGGAGAGGCTGAATAGGCTGGGGTTGTTTTCCCTGGAGCGTCATAGACTGAGGAGTGACCTTATAGAGGTTTGTAAAATCATAAAAGGCATGTTAGGGTAAATAGACAAGGTCATTTCCCTGAGGTGAAGGAGTCCAGAACGAGAGGGCATAGGTTTAGGGTGAGAGGGAAAAGATATAAAAGTGACCTCAGAGGCAACCTTTTCACACAGAGGGTGCTATGTATGTTGAATGAGAAGCCAGAGGAAGTGGTGGAGACTGGTACAATTTCAACATTTAAAAGGCATCTGGATGGGTATATGAATAGGAAGGGTTTAGAGGGATGTGGGCCAAGTGCTGGCAAATGGGACTAGATTAATTTAGGATATCTGGTTAGCATGGACAAGTTGGACCCAAGTTGGTTTTGTGCTATATGACTCTATGATTCTATTCATGTATTTATCCAAATGTCTCTTGAGATTACAATATTGTAACTATACCTGCATCAACATTTCCTCTGTCAATTTATTCCACATACGAACCACTCTTTGTGTAAAAACATTGCCCCTCATGTCTCTTTTAAACCTGTCTCATCTCCCCTTAAAAATATGCCCCCAGGTTTTGAACTCCCTAGGGAAAAGACCCTTGTCATTCACCTTATCAACCCCCCTCATAATCATGAAGAAGGGCTTATGCCCGAAACGTCGATTCTCCTGTTCCCTGGATGCTGCCTGACCTGCTGCGCTTTTCCAGCAACACATTTTCAGCTCTGATCTCCGGCATCTGCACACCTCACTTTCTCCCCTCATAATCATCCCAATACAGTACCTAGTTACTTTAAGGAATGGAGGATAAATAATAAATGGGGCTGCTTTCATGATACCATTTCATTTCTATCAATAAAAAGTTTTAAAATGACATATATAGTAATAACTTTTCAAACAAGAACATTTCTCATTTTTCACATGCAAACAGAAATTACTGAATAAACTCAGCAGGTCTGGCAGCATCCATGCAGGGAAATCAAAGTTAACTTTTTAGGTCCTCAGAACCCATTAAGAAAGATTAAGAAGGACATGACTGCAGATGCTGGAGATCAGGGTCAAGATTAGAGTGGTGCTGGAAAAGCACAGCAGGTCAGGCAGCATCCGAGGAGCAGGAAGATCAATGTTTTGGGCAAAAGTCCTTCATCAGGAAATGATTTCCTGATGAAGGGTTTTTGCCTGTTAACGTTGATTTTCCTGTTTCTTGAATGCTGCCTGACCTGCTGTGCTTTTCCAGCACCACTCTAATCTTGACTAGCAGGGACATGGGTTAAACACAGGCATATGGGACTATTTAGTTTAGGAACATAGTCAGCATGGACTGGTTGGACCGAAGGGTCTTTTTCCATGCTGTATGTCTCTAACTCTACTGATTGTTCATTCCATGAACATGACTCATTCTTGGGAGTTACAATCCCTCCATTGCTCTAGACTTTTCTTCCTTTCACTGCAGAATTATTCCTGACATCAATGTCAGGGACCATCCCTGTAGTTTTCAAAGGATTGCTAAATATCATTCCTGTACGTCATCCAGATTCTTTCCAAGTTCAGATGAGAGCCCAAACTTTAATATGAGACACCAAAGCACCAATGTTACTGGGCCTTGGCACTTAGTCTGGACAGCTCCATAAACAGGTTCCTCCTCAGATACTCTCCATGTCCAAATATAGCAAGACTTGGATAATATTCAGACTTGGGCTGTCAAGTGTCAAGTAACACAAATGCTAGGCTATGATCATCTCCTTAAAGAAACAAAATCTAACCACCATTCCTTGACATTCAATGGCATCAACAGAAACCCCCAATATCAATATCCTGGGAGTTGCCATTGGCCAGAAACTGGACTTGTTATATAGGACAAGGGCAGCAGATATGTGGGAACACCACTACCCACAAATTCCCCTCCAAGCCACTCACCATCCTGACTTAGAAATCTATTGCCATTCCTTCATTGTCGCTGGGTCAAAAACCTTGAAATCTGCCCATACAGGCATTGTGGGACTACTTACATCGACTGCAGCAATTTAAGAGACAGCTCACCAGCATCTTCTCAAGGGCATCAAGGGACAGGCAATAAATGTTGGCCCAGCCAGCAATATCCACATCCCACAAATGAATAATGAAAAAACATTCAGGTCTCTCTGCTCTTTGCACTTGCTTTGGGGTTCCCCTTTTATTTTCTGCTGTACCTCTGTTCTACTGAAATATATCACCTCACATGTCATCTATCACCGAGCTGCCCAGTCCAGCAACTTGCCAATGACTTCTTGTACTTTTACACTGTTGTCCCCAAAGGCTACAATGCTTCTAAAATTTCTGTCTTCTGCAAATCTAAAAAATTTCTTCTGCACTCCAGGATCTAGATCATCAGGGAAAGAAGGCATCCTGACACCAATCCCCAAGGTATTCCACTACAACTCCTTCCTCCAGTCTGAAAAATATACATTAACTATTACTCTCTGTTTCCTGCCCCTCAGTCAATATTGTATCAACGTTGCTACTGTTTCACTTACTCTATGAGTGGTAACCTTTCTCACAAGTGTGTGGCATGACAGGAAAAATCACCAAGTAAGTCTCACTAAGTCTGTACACTTCCTGCAGGTAAATTATAATAATTCTTCTGTAGTTGGAACGGGGCATACAAGTAACAAGGGGCCAGCACAGTACAAACTCGTTATTAATTCAGACAAATCTAGAGACCTTCATTCAAACAATGTTCCAAAGGCTGAAAGACAAGCTTTTCTATTGGAGATCAGAAGGTAAGGCTTTGGAGTGGAAATAAAACACATATCCCTTTACCTCCTGAAGGTGACATCAGGTAAATGTACTTCTTGGCATCTCTCACAGTCTCCCTCGTGACAGGGACGAGTTTTCCATTTTGCCAGACCTTAATGCGGCCAGAGAAGTTGATGATATTGAAGTGGTCATTGCTTCGAAGATCTTCAAGGATAGTGAAGAGGGCATCTTTAGTCTGAAAATACAATGGGAGTAAACATATGAGAACCAATCACAATGCTGTAGTTGCCCATCATGTCATACACCATTCTTCCTTGAGCAAATGTCATTAATATGTCAAAGTCCTAGTAGTCCCCACGTAACAGCATTGTGACAGCATTTCCATTCTACAGATTACAGCAGTTCCAAAAGGAAGCTCAACACCGCCTTTTCAAGGTCAAATAAGAATGGGCAATAAATGTTGGCCTCACCAATGATCCCAACATTAATAGACAATAGACAATAGGTGCAGGAGTAGACCATTCTGCCCTTCGTGCCTGCACCAGCCTTCATTATGATCATGGCTGATCATCCTCAATCAGTATCCTGTTCCTGCCTTATCTCCATAACCCTTGATTCCACTATCCATGAGAGCTCTATCCAACTCTTTCTTAAACGAATCCAGAGACTAGGCCTCCACTGCCTTCTGGGGCAGAGTATTCCACACACCCACCACTCTCTGGATGAAGAAGTTTCTCCTCATCTCTGTCCTAAAAGGCCTACCCCTTATTTTTAAGCTGTGTCCTCTGGTTCAGGATTCACCCAGCAGCGGAAACATGTTTCCTGCCTCCAGAGTGTCCAATCTTTAATAATCTTATACGTCTCAATCAGATCCCCTCTCAGTCTCCTAAACTCAAGGGTATACAAGCCCAGTCACTCCAATCTTTCAACATAAGATAGTCCCACCATTCCAGGAATTGACCTCGTGAACCTACGCTGCACTCCCTCAATAGCCAGAATGTCTTTCCTCAAATTTGGAGACCTGAACTGCACACAATATTCCAGATGTGGTCTCACCAGGGCCCTGTACAGCTGCAGAAGAACCTCTTTGCTCCTATACTCAATCCCTCTTGTTATGAAGGCCAGCATGCTATTGGTTTTCTTCACTACCTGCTGTACCTGCATGCTTACCTTCATTGACTGGTGTACAAGAACACCCAGATCTCTTTACCTAACTTGACTCCATTTAGGTAGTAATCTGCCTTCCTGTTCTTGCCACCAAAGTGCTTACCTTCTTGACTGGTGTACAAGAACACCCAGATCTCTTTACCTAACTTGACTCCATTTAGGTAGTAATCTGCCTTCCTGTTCTTGCCACCAAAGTGGATAAACATACATTTATCCACATTAAA
>NC_057732.1:49014613-49057100 GCF_004010195.1 Chiloscyllium plagiosum | reverse complement strand
ATTTAATTCTTCTGCCATTTCTTTGTTCCCTGTAATATATTCCCCTGTTTCTGTCTTCAAGGGCGCAATTTTAGTCTTAATCATTTTTTTCCCTTTCACATACCTAAAAAAGCTTTTACTATCCTCCTTTGTATTTTTGGCCAGTTTACCTTCGTACCTCATTTTTTCTCTGCTTATTTCCTTCTTAGTAATCCTCTGTTGTTCTTTAAAAGCTTCCCAGTCCTCCATTTTCCCACTTATCTTTGCTATGTTATACTTTTTCTCTTTTGACTTTATATGTTTCTTAACTTCCCTCGTCAGCCATGGCCACCCATGCCTCTTCATTGGATCTTTCTTCCTTTTTGGAATGAACTGATCCAGCATCTTCTGCATTATACCCAGAAATATCTGCCATTGTTCCTCCTGTGAAGGAAATTTGTCTTTTTAAAATAATTGAATCAAAAAGTTCATTCATTGCTGCTGATATGCAGTATCTGTCTCCAGCTGATGTACAAAACAACAGTAGGCTTATTCCACCATTCAATTACTCCACCATGCCTTCCTAGAACAATTAACTCTTCCTGAGGGCCCAGAACAATATGTGCCACTCCAGGTGTGTCTTTCTCCCCAAGACACCAGCATTAGAAATGCATCTCATATGAAAGGTTTAAGATTGTGACATGGTATTCTTTCTCATTAAAGACTTCAGCTCTAAAACAGGTAGAAACCACTTACCTGTAATTTGATGATGATAAATAGACTGGAATCGTGTGTTTTTTAACACCCTTTGTGTCCTTGTTTAGCAAAGCTCACATAATGCCCACAGCAATTTGTCAAACTTAAGCGGTAGTCAAGTGGACAATCAAACATTTTCAAGGAACTTGCTACGTAGAATCACTACAGTGTAGAAACAAGCCCTTCAGCCCAACAAGTCCACACCGACCTTCTGAAGAGGAACCCACCCAAACCCATTCCCCTATTCTGTTATCCTGAGCCACTGTGCTGCCCATACTTTACAGTGAATTAGGGTAATTTCTTTTGGTAACAAAGGGGGCTAAGAGCTTGTAACATTTTAATCACAGGTGACAAGTGAAATTTTCTGTTAGAATGCAGCAAGGGAAATATCAAAACATGTTATGATTATATCAGCGTAAAGAATAAAATTACATTAGTTTCATCACTGGTTACAGGACATGATAATTCTAAATCCTGCTCGGCCATCCTTTTATAATGTACATCGAAGACTATTTATTGCAGATGCTTGTGTTTATGTTATAATTACATCCCTATTAAAACTGACAATCAATTCAAGTCAACCTGACAGCACTGTGTACCCATTCCGATTTACAGATGACAAAATATTGCAAATGCCATATTTTCAATTACTTGAATTAAGCAGTTTATTTTCTGAATTGGTGAAACAGCTGTCGTTTGTTGAGCAAAGACTCATGAGCTGGCACCCATATGCTCCAGGCTCCTCTTACAGTCTTTCATTTATGAGAAAATGAGTCACGCATCAGAAAATGCCAACAAACACTGGAATAAATAGGCCGATAATTGGCCTGCTCTGACCCTCTTCTTTTCTCAGTTCAACGCAAAATAATCTCTGAATCTTGGCTTTTGGTTTGATGGTAATGAATGGAGAGCTGTACGATGGGACTTTGGGTCAATGAATGGAGAGCTGTACAATGGGACTTTGGGTCAATCAGTGTAGAGTTCGACTTCACATTCAGATGACCAGCTCGATCAGAAAAGTGCTGGTTTGGGTCCCAAGGAATCAGGAGTTGAGTACAATGGAAAAATTCACTCTGAGTTCAAAATGCAACATAATTTAAATGTTTCCAACAGCTGGGATGAAAAATTGCTCAAAGTGTCATCTAAAATAACTCTACAGAGAACGGTATTCCATCACCAAGTCACCCTTTATTTACACGGTGGCTCAGTGGTTAGCACTGCTACCTCACAGCATCAGGGACCTAGGTTCAATTCCCATCTCGGGCAACTGTCTGTGTGGAGTTTGCACGTTCTCCCCGTGTCTGCGTGAGTTTCCTCTGTGTGCTCCGGTTTCCTCCCGCAGTCACAAAGCTGTGCAGGTTAGGTGAATTGGCCATGCTAAATTCCCGTAGTGTTAGATGTATTAGTCAGGGGTAAATATAAGGGAATGGGTTGCTCTTCAGAGGGTTGGTGTGGACTTGTTGGGCCGAAGGGCCTGTTTCCACACTGCAGGGAATCTAATCTACACCCGTTATCTTCCTTTGACCTCCCTCAGAGTCAGCTCTCAAGAGTGAGTAGGATGTATGATTGTCCTGAACTATTTTTTGTTCAGTGTTTATATTTTCCCCACATCACCTGTGGTTGTATGTGCAGTGACCCACTGAAAAAGACACCATTGTGCAAGAACTTTACTCTATATTCTCCACCACCAGGAGAACAACCATGTCACTAATGAAACAGTAACAAGCAAAGCCTGATAAAGGCAATGCTTCCCTAAAAGAAATCTTCGAGGAGAAAGTGAGGTCTGCAGATGCTGGAGATCAAAGTTGAAACTTTATTGCTGGAACAGCACAGCAGGTCAGAGTAACAAGCAAAGCCTGATAAAGGCAATGCTTCCCTAAAAGAAAGCAAAGGAGACTGTAAGGACTAAATCAAAATAGAGTTGGAGATACAATAGTTCTTATCTGTCAGCCAGGGGTCCCTGACTGGGGTTGTTAACCTGGTCCAATAAGAGAACTCATATTCTATGAGGTCCACCTGGCTGACCTCAATACAATCACTACATCGTCCTTATTACAAAGAATTTATGATCTATTAGAATATCATATTATGCAGGGCATGTGTTTACTGGCAGCTTACAGGAATGGGCCTGGAACGTGTTGCATAGAGCAGTCCAGGACAATGCAGCGTTAAGTCAATGTAAGAATTCCCAAACTACCTGTAATATCTACACTTGAAGAGTTTAGGTTTCACATTTCTAGAGAGTGTGAGAGTTACAGACCCTCTTCCATTATCAGACTGGGCTTGCTCCCCAATTTCAGATCACGTTTGAGTCAAATGACTCTGTTGTTTAGCTACCTGGTGCAAAGAAGAGCAAACAGAACAGCAGATCTCCATTTGGGGCAGTGTCAACCAGAACAATTGAAACTTTCCACAGTTACTATATAGAGAGGAACCTGGATTATCCGAATATCAATTATCCAAATATCTGATTATCCGAATATCTGATTATCCGAAGGAGATCTCGAGGTCCCAATAGAAACATTACATCAAGGATGTGTATGCAACACTGATCGCATCTTTTGTTTACAATGATTAAACAGGCACCATCTCCAAATCACAGACCTTCCACACTCTGTCTCTCCCACACTTTCCCTGGAGTTCTACAGAGGGGTATACCCTAAATCCCCCCTTCCCCAGATGATCTCTCCAACATTGTCCTGCACAGGACAAAGGTGGAAACTGTCAAAAAGTTGCAGTAAAAAGTTTGTGTACATGTGTGCTATTTGGAGACTTATCCACAAAGGCAGCAGCAGCTGTCTTGTTGTTGGTGTCCAGTCCAGCTGCCCCGGATAGGGGCGGGGATGGATGCGGTGTGTGGGGTGTGCGCACCGGGGGGATGTTATACGGGATTGGGGAGCGGGGTTGGACCGGGTTGCGGAGTGGGTAGGGGGGACCGGGGGGTGGTGTTGGACAGGATTGGGGCAGGAGGTGTGTGGGATCAGGGGCAGGAGCAGCGCCTCGTGGCGCTGCCTTGTCTCCTGAACGGGGAGCGGACTTAAAAAAACTCCAAGGCCCAGAGGAAAGGCATTGAATCGATTAACTGAATAATTGATTATCCGAACAAAATAGTGCCCGCCCATCTCGTTCAGATAATCGAGGTTCCTCTGTGTATAATTCTATGATTCTAATCAGTGAGCACCTTGAGGGATTGGACTGCATTACCAAGCATGGGAATTTGTACTAATCTCAGATATTGGGTTTCCTTTATAGTTTTATTTTGTTTTTGTCCAATGCCTTGTTCAGTTGCAGTAACAGTTCCCTACTTATATATTGCCTATTCCTTTTGCAATAAATGTCAAATTTCCATTTGCTTTCTTTATTATCTACTGTACCTACTATTATTCTTGTATACTGCTTCGATATCTGCAGAATCATGAATGGTATTGAACCTTGCTGAATTATAAAATAGCATGTGAAAATAATAATATAAATACATAATATAACCACAGAGAATTATCAAGACTTAATGAAGAAGTAGTCATGGCTGACAAACTTATTAGAATTCTTTGAGGAGGTTACAATTTGAATTTGCAATGGGATAAGAGTTCCTTCAATAAAGTTCTGTGATTCTATCATTAGCTGCATGTTTGTAATGGGTGAATGATATGGTCAGACATCTATAAGCAGCTTCTGTTTAAGTACAATCATTAAGGTAAAGAAATATACCTGTTTGATTTTCTTTCCTGCCATCGAAGCACTTGTATCTATCACAAAGACCACATTCTTTGGAACTGGAGGCAGATCCTTAGGTGCAAAGTAATGAACAAAAAACCCATTTTGAATCTGTAAAAAAAATAAAATTATAAAATCTCAGCACTTGACATGATTAATAGCAAACATAAGTAATTTTTTGTATCATCTGTATTTGTAACACAAGTAACCCTGTGTTGGTGACAATGGGTTGAAAAATAGCTACTGACCTATGGATTTACAATCATTACAATGGTTCTCCTTCATTGGGATCTGAGCATTGCTGGCAAGCTCAGCATTTGTTGTCTATCTCTAGTTGTCTTTGTGAAAGTACTGGGGAGTCGCCTTTTTGGGTTACAGCAACTTCTATAATTTGGGCACACCCACACTGCTAAAAGGGATGAGTTCCAATATTTTGACCCGCCAATGTGGGCGGTATTCTCTTGCACCTTTTGCCCTTCTCCTTCTAAGTTTTGAGGTTGTAGGTTTGGAAGCTGCTGTAGAAGCTAACTTGCTAAGTTGCTGCAGTGTACCTTATGGATGCTGCACAGTGAAACCATGGGCAATAGTTTTGGAATAGGTTACAACACATCCCTTTACAAAGATTGTCTCATCAATCTGTACAATTCTGGTCTCCCTGTTGTGAAAGTTGAAAGGGCTCTGAAAAGATTTACAAGGATGTTGCCAGCATTGGAGGGATTGAACTTCAGGGAGAGGCTGAATAAGCTGCGGCTGTTTTCCCTGGAATGTCAGAGGCTGAGGGGTGACCCTATCAAGATTTATAAAATCATGAGGGGTATGGATAGCCTGAATAGTCAAGGTCTTTTCCCCAGGTGGGGGAGTCCAAAACTGGGCGACATAGGTTTAAGGTGAGGGGGGTAAAATGTAAAAGGGACGTAAGGGGCAATTTTCTTTCACGCAGATTATTGGTGTGCCCAAATTTTCACACAGTGCATGTATGGAATGAGCTGCCAGAGGAAATGGTGGAGGCTGGTACAATGACAACATTGAAAAGGCACTTGGATGGATATGTGAACAGAAATAGTTTAGAGGGATATTCGCTGAACGCTGGCAAATGGGCCTAGATTAATTTAGGATATCTGTTCGGCATGGACAAGTTGGACCTAAGGGTCTGTTTCCATGCTGTACATCTCTATGACTCTACTGTCATAGGTGTTATGACACAGGTGAGACATGAATCTGTGTCTTCTATCAAGAACGCTAATATTCTTGTGTGTGTGTGTGTATATATATATATATATTTCATGTTATAATCTCTATCTGTTAACTTGTTCACAATTGACAATCTCCTTTGCATGAGCCACATTCACATGTGAACTATAAAATATCACAACTGGAGACAATAAACATTCCCTTTTGAATTTGCAAGCTGAGGCACATTTCTTTTGAAGAGTTGAGAATTTGCCTGTTTTGACCTGACTCTGATATTCTTGATGAGTACAGTAGGAGTTCTATGACAAAGGTATTGTCTATAAATAGTAACTTCAGGTCTAACATTTGAATATTTCTTTCTTGAGCTAAGATGGTGAGCTGAGATTTATGCTGACTCACACTGCTTGCTAAACTTTGATGAGGAAACTTCATGTGATTAGCTTTTGGGCAAAAGTAACCATTTACCAAAATCAACCAGCTCCTGATATTGGCGCAATGGCATTTATTTACAAATGGCACCATCAACATCCAAACCAGGATAGAGTAAACTGATCTTACTAGGGAAGGAGAGAAGAGAAGGGTATGTTACAGCAATAGTGGCCTTGAGGTTAGGATGAGCAAGATATTTACTGCTTACAATCACTATCCAAAGGTCCCTGCTGGAAGTGGTTTTGAAGTTATCAATGGGAACACAGCTGGTTTTGGTTACAATACATTCTGTTGTTGAAAAGCAAGTTCACATCAGAAACCTTTGCAGAGTGTAAATTTTAGTACCGTTATTGTGAAAATGAGGCTCCAAATATCCTGGGCTTCATTGTAACCCATTGAAGAATGTCCATCTGGATACGTTAACAGAAGGTCATCGGAACAGTGGCTAACCAATTTCAAGAAAGAGTCAATGACTTCGGGAGAGGACAGGAGGACAGGCAAACAGGTAAGAAGAGAAGAAACAAGTAGAAAGAAATTGAAGATGAGGACAATTTGCTCTTATTGGGATTTCAGAAAATAGACTGGCTGGGAGCTTTGGTGGTGGGCGGGGGGGTACGTAAACACAAGTCAAAGATGCTTGGAATTTAATTTAAAACTAATTTACAAACAAGCTTTTGTAGTGAGGCATTGCAGATGCAAGGTACACACATGTTTGTTTTAAGATCTATAAACATCAGCTGAAGCAGAGAACCAAGTTAAAGTGAACTTATCTGATTTAAATGACATCTCTAACAACACTACAGAAATTTGCTGAAAGCAGACTCTCTGGAGTGTTTCATGAATGAAAACGTACACTCTTGGGATACAGTGATCACAGAATCAGGAAGCCATTAAGAGTATTACCTGAATATCACCAACTCCCAATTCTCTGTTTACATCATATCTCAGAATGAAATCGCCCAGAATTCCATTCTCAGCAATTACTACTTGCTGGTTAATTGTTGGGGCAAATCTGATGTGGGCTGTTGTTGTGGTCCGGTTGATTTTGGTGGATGGTGGGGGTGAGGCTGAAATAGGACAGGTGAAAAACATAGAATAGTTTAAATTCACTCTATAACTTGAAATGTGTATCTGTGTAACAGTAGCGCAATTCTGGAAAAGAAAATGAAAATTAATCATCTCCTGATTTGAGGATGTGAACACAACGCCGACTAATATCTAAATGTACACATTCCAAAATGTGAGATCTCAACTCTCAATGCTTTTAAAGTTGTGAAGTTTTCATGATCATCATTTATCTTGATATCATAAAACTTACAGGCAAATATCTCATCCTTCTTTTACCAATAATTATTTTATGGAATTTATTAAACCTCATACATTCAAGGTATAATGTTAAATACAGGTGAAATAGAATTATTTTTTGTTACATAGAATAAATTTTGAGTTGCATTAAAGTGAAAATTTACCCTATCCACTCAGTAGAATGTAGTTTTGTCAAATGAGGCACTCTTCAAATAAGACTACAAGAGTAGCAGCAGAAGTAGGTCATTTGACCCATTAATTCTGCTCCAGAATTCAATGAGATCATGGCTGATCTGCTAATCCTCAACTCCACTGTCCTGCCTTTTCCCAATAACTCTAGAATCCCTGATGAAGGAGTAGCGCTCCGAAAGCTTGTGATTTCAAATAAGCTTTTTGGACTATACCCTGATCTTGCGTGACTTCTGACTTTTGAATCCTTCACTGATCAAAAATATGTCTACCTCAGACACAAAAACAGGAATTGCTGGGAAATCTCAGCAGATCTGGTAGCATGTGTGGAGACAAAGCAGAGTTAATGTTTCGGGTTCAGTGACGCTTCTGTTCTGGAAAACCCAAATGTTAACTCTGTTTTCTCTCCACACATGCTGCCAGACCTGCTGAGTTTTCCCAGCAATTTCTGTTTCTGATTACCAACATCCTCAGTTCTTTGGTTTTTCTGTCTATCTCGTCAGGTAGCTACCACACTCAAGTAGCTACCTGATGAAGAAGCAGTGCTCTGAAAGCTTGTAAATCCAAGTAAATCTGTTGGACTATAACAGGTGATGTGTGATTTTTAATTTTGTCAATCCCAGTCCAGCACCTCCACATTATGATAGGTCAATCAGAGATATATATTTAACTGGTCTTGGCTCAGCTGTTCATGAACATTCAGATCTGGGACCCAAAAGCAGGCTTTCTATTATTTTCTAAAATGTATATAAAATGCAATTTGTTTTCTTTTCTCTTGTTGGTAAGAGGAATTTGACTTTACAATTAAAATGGAGATGAATACCACTAATATACAGTATACAGCTCATATGCAGGGTTGAAGAGATTGTAGATAACAAAGAAGATTGGGTAATTATTCTGCATCATTGCCAGTTCATTTGTAATGCCTAACTTTGCTTATACCAGTGTAAACAGCCTTTGCACCATTATCCCAGGTACAGTTATACCTTACAACAATTATACACCCTTCCTCCATATTCATTACCATCTCCCATACCCTTATGACCTATCTTGTATGGGTTTCTCCCAATACAGCCAACCTTTTTTCAATCATTTACACTTCTTTATCTCTCTCTCTCCCTCTCTTTCTCTCCCTCTCTTTCTCTCTCTCTCTCTCTCTCTCTCTCTTTCCCTCAGCTTATCATCAACAATCTCTTTGTTTACCTATTCCTTTTTTCTCTCACTCTCTCTCTGGGCCTGGTCTCCATGTACTTTATTTACTCCCCTCTGCCCTGTTATCAGCATAAATATCACTCTTACTAGTTTTTTTCAATTTTAAAAAGTGTCACTGGACTCAAAACATTAACTCTGTTTTTCTCTCCACAGATGCTACCAGACCTGCTGAGTTTCTCTGGCAACTTCTATTTTTGCTTTACAATTATAGCTTCACATGTAATCAGATGCTATCTGTTTTCAGTTGAAAACAAGTAGATAGAAAAGCAGAAGAATTACATACAAATATATAAATGGGGTGAAATGCAGGCTCAAGGACAAGGCAGGTCCCATGAAGCATACTCTTTCTAATAGGTTGTACAAAATTTAGGGAGAAAGTGAGGACTTCAGATGCTGGGAATCAGAGTCAAAAAGTATGGTTCTGGAAAAGCACAGCTGGTCAGGCAGCACCCAAGGAGCAGGAGAGTCGACATTTCGAGTATAAGTTTTTCATTAGACATTCCTGATATAGAACTTATGCTTGTAGAAACATCAACTCTCCTGCTCCTCTGATGCAGCCTGACTGGCTGTGCTTTTCCAGCACCACATTTTTCAGTCAAAATTTAAACGACAATTCATTCTTCCAAATGTATTTCACTTTCCTTTATTTTTGATTCATTAATTTATTATCACATGGACTGAGATACAGTGAAAAGTGCTGTTTTGTGTGTTATACAGATAGATCGTACCATACAAAGTACCTCAGGGCAGCAGAACAGAGAGCAGAATACAGTGTTGTAGCCGCAGAGAAAGTGCAGAGACAGAGAGATCAGAATTAACATTTGAGTAATCCATTCAAAAGTTTGATAAGTGGGAAGAAACTGTCCTTTAATCTGTTCATATGTGTATTCAAACTTTTAAATCTTCGCCCAATGGAAGAGGGTAGAAGAGAGTATAACTAGGGTGGGAGGAGTCTTTGATTATATTGGCTGCTTTCCCAAAGCAGTGGGACATATAGATTAGAGTGGTGCTGGAAAAGCACAGCAGGTCAGGCAGCATCTGAGGAGCAGGGAAATTGATGTTTCGGGCAAAAGCCCATGATGAAGGGCTTTTGCCCGAAACATCGATTTTCCTGCTCCTCGGATGCTGCCTGACCTGCTGTGCTTTTCCAGCACCACCCTGATCTAAACTCTGGTTTCCAGCATCTGAGGTCCTTGTTTTTAACCTAGTGGGACATATAGGTAGAGTCAGTGGATGGAAGGCTGGTTTTCATGATGGACTGGACAGCATTCATGACCCTCTGCAGTTTCTTGTGGTCTCGGGGACAGCAGTTGCCACAGCTCACTGTGATGCATCCAGATAGGATGCTTTCTGTGGTGCATCTATAAAAATTGGTAAGAGTTCTTGTGGACATACAGAATTTCCTTAGCCTCCTGAGGAAGTAGAGAATTCATTCATGGATTATGGGCATCAATGGCTAGGCAGAGTTTGTAGCCATGGAGATTTTTGATCCATTAGTGTGGCTATCTCGACCATTTCCGAGAGCAGTAAAGAGACAGTCACAATGCCGTGGGTCTGGAGTCACATGTGGCTCCTAAATATCTATGGGTGGTGTCACAAAAGTCACTCCTTTGATTAAAAAATATCAAATTTCCTGTTCTTCCTAAGAGTCCGGAGTCACACGTTTGACAGTCAGGGATAGCAGATTTCCTTCATTATAGAGCATTAATGACCCAAATGCTTTTTATTCATTTTATATTCCAGATTTTATTGAATTCAAATTTTACCACCTGCCATGTTGGAATTAAAATCTGTGTCCAAAGAACATTAGTCTTAAGCTTTGGATTACTAGCTCAAAGGACCCCACGACACCATGTCTAGGGGTGATGACACAAAAGTCACTGCTCTGGTTAAAATATATCAAGTCTCTTGTTCATCCTGCAGTTTGAATGGAGGAGGAAGACCGATTATTTCAAAAATTATTCTATTGTTTATTCTCCAAAATATAGTACTGAAAGGAAAGGTCTAAAAAATGATAAAAAAAGGAAAGGAGGAAGGAAGTATGATAAATACATTCAAATACTAAGGACCATCAATTAATTAGTCCTCAAGTATTTGAAACATAAAATAATGCTCATGAGAAGAAGCAAACTTAAGACCAGATAAATATTTCAACAACCTTACAAAGTGCCTGACTAACTCAATGACTGAACCTTCCTTTTGATGATCTTAACACTACTTTGCTAACTCCATTGTAAATTATAAATTTATTACCATCTCAATAACTCTGAACCACTTTTCTGAACAATGTACATGTAAGTCACTTCTCACAATACTAATTGATGCAAAATGAGTTACATTTGCTGGCACAGTACTCTGTTTAGTTAACTGTAATACTGTTTAATGAGATCAGATAGTCATCTATAATTTCCTATTATCTTTCTATTTTCTCTGTTTGAATTGTATTTGAATATTAACCCATTTACATGCATTTCAATCTTTATTACCCATATGTCAGTCTACAACAAAACATTTTTTTAAATGAAATCAGCTGTTAACGGTTGGCTGACAAAATGAATATTCCAACTAACCATTTAGATTTCGAGACAACAAGAAATTGTATTTACTTAGCGTCTTTCACATCACTAGAGTCTTTTGTAGCCAATGAACTCCTTCTGAAATGAAGTGTCTGATGTAATGTAGGAACATGCCACCAATTTGAACAACAAAATCCCAGCAACAAGGCGGTGACAAAGTAAATGTATGTTAAGTGGTGTAGGTTGAAGAACATACACTGAGATGTCTTCCCTATTCTTGGTTGTATACTGCTGGGAGATCATTTGCATTCATTTAAGCTTGTGGACTGGGCTTCAGCTTAATGTGCCATCTGTGAGGCAACACCTCCAACAGTGCAGCACTCCTTCATTATTGCACTGTTGCATCAAGATCAATGATGGCTTCCAAGACAAAGTAATTCATATTTAAAATCCACATACAGTGTCTCTGACGTGTCCAATGACATTCAATGAACACTGACCATTAGGCTTCACCAACACAAAACCAATGAGCTGCTGACATCAATGATGCTGGTAGAATCTTCAAAATACTGGCTAAATTGGATGCTGACGTCTATGCATGGCGCTGCAAGAGTGTGTATGGGACCAGGGTAAGTCGCTAGCTCTGTGCCTCACACAATATATTCTCTTTTGAATTAAGGTGGACCATTCAGAGAAGTTGCACTGTGTTGCCAAACATTAGCATATTAGCAATCAAGAGAGGTTAAATACTCAGAGGAACAGGTTTGCAATCACTCCTATTGGCTTTTACTTTGTTGTATCAACCAATGCTGCTTAGCAAAGAAGAGGGAAATTAACAGAGCTGCACTGTACCCAGTGGCAACTAACATTTCAGGGTGTCCACTGCATACTCTACTGCATTCCTGGAGCAAGCCTAAGTCTTGAAGGACATGGAAAACAAATCCTTTGATTTCCATTGTCTAGTTGAAGGTTGGTCCAAGTGACAGTACCACACCCTCCATCCCAGATAGGGCAAGGTAGCTGGTCCCAGATACACCCCAGCTGAAACCAGAATCTCATTCATGCTGTTCACACCAACATGCTCCTCACTGACCATCCCCTCATCAAGAAGTGGGTGTCTGACTGCATGAAGGATTTTTGCCCGAAACGTTGATTTTTCCTGCTCCTCGGATGCTGCCTGACCTGCTGTGCTTTTCCAGCACCACTCTAATCTTGACTCTAATCTCCAGGATCTGCAGTACCTACTTCTGCCCTGTTTGACTGCATATTGTAGTCTGGAGTATGAATAGCAATGGTAAACATTCTAATATTTTTCTACTACATGATAGAACAGGGATCTCTCCCAGTCTAACCGCCTGCCAGTGGTGTGTCAGAAAGAGTTACAAGTCTGCACTCATCCTATTTGGCTGCATAATGAACACACCTTCCTTGGCCATTACGTCCTGGAGTGGGACACAAACCTGGAGTTTCTAGCTCAGTGTTAAAGACAATACCCACTGCACCACAGAATCTCAACAGGAAACAGTATAGAGAATACATGACAGGTTAAGAAACCTACTAAACAGTTTTCAGAAAAATGATAGCAGCTAGATGTTGCAAACATTATGGCAAAATGCAATAATTAAACTGAATTTGAATATAAATCTAATACACGTCACTTAACAAAAGTTCATTTCAAACTTGTCACTGAGATGTAAATATCCCTCCTTGATTCTCTGTACCTTCAAGGTGTTGACTGTTCTTCTTGCTGTTTCTGAGTGGTGCAACTTCCAGAAAAGTGATCCCAGAAGGTTCTGTCAAATGGATCTCTACTAGGAGTTTCAGAATGATCTGCATGGGCCTGACACTGATCACGTGTCTGTACTGTCCTAGACGTCTCTCCAACAGTTCTTCATAAGTCAGCAGGAATAGTCCTTTGGTCCTTGCAGGCAAACTTACAGTAACAGAGAAAGTTTCCATTTCATTGTCCCTGTGTCAGGGAACAAAACAGTATATGGTAGCATAATCTACAGTCTGAGCCTTGCATTGTTTTGTAGCATTGGACTATGAAATGATTAACGATTTTGCTTGAAGACTACAGAGATTATCCTGTGTTATCATGTGAGTAGAAATTATGACCACAATAATTTAAAGTGTATTTGTACAAACCATATCACAATCAGTACATTTTGTGTTTTAATGATTTCTTGACTAACTATTAATCTGGGATAATTTCATTGTTAACAGAATCAATAGGATCACTGTTGATTTGGAGACAGAAATGCAGCTAAGACATCAATGCCAATTGTCAGATAAATGGCGGAACACAATTAGAATTTTAAAAAGTAACCAGGAAAGGGTCAAAGTAACAGCCTACATTTGTCAATGAGATAAAACATCGCATGGGACAAACTTAGCTAAATCCAACCAAATGCAAGGTTTAGCTACAGATATTCCATGTAGATACTGTTGCCTTTTGTCTCTACTCAGTGGTCAGCACTGTTGCCTCACAGCACCAGG
Source organism: Chiloscyllium plagiosum (assembly GCF_004010195.1). Taxonomy (NCBI): domain Eukaryota; kingdom Metazoa; phylum Chordata; class Chondrichthyes; order Orectolobiformes; family Hemiscylliidae; genus Chiloscyllium; species Chiloscyllium plagiosum. The sequence continues at coordinate 49,043,331 of NC_057732.1, read as the reverse complement.
GACCTGCGTTCGATTCCACCCTCAAATGACTAACTATTTGGAGTTTGCGCATTCTTCCTGTGTCTGTGTGGGTTTCCTCTGGGTGCTCTGGTTTCTTCCTATAGTCCAAAGATGCACAGGCTAAGTGGATTGGCCATGCTAAATTGCCCATAGTGTCCACGGATCTGCAGTCTAGGTAGATTGGCCATATGAAATTGTTCTATAGTGTCCACGTATATGCAGATCAGATGGATTAGCCATGGGGAATGAGGGTTCCGGGGATAGGGTGGGGGGTGTGTCCGGATGGGATGCTCTTCGGGGAGGGGGGTGTGGACTCGATGGGCCGAATGACTTGCTTTCTTCACTGCTATGATTCTATGAAAGCACTGAAGATTTTCTGGGTTCCTTTGCACCTTGCCCAGGCCATTGCTAATACCTCAACCAACTGGCCTCAAGTGCACAAGTTGATAAGCTTTCTGGGCTTTCTTAACGGTTTTACAGTCAAAAGTTATCTCATCCTCACTTGACACACCACCTATTGTCACATACCCGAGACCTGGAGCTTTCCTAACCTCAATAACTTAGCCACTCATTGGATGAACTCACTCAGCCAGTGAGAAATGGCGGGTTACTGATCGGTTACAGGAAGTTGACGAGTTGCCGAGTGATAATATGATGATCATTTGTTCCGTGGGCCAGACTGTGATAAATGTTCCCTCAGGGAGTGGATACTCTCATGGCTTTGAAACTCAAGTGAGTGAGGATTGTGTTGCAGCTGCTGTGTACAGCATGAGACCCAATAAAAATCTTTTTATCAGCTGTGCTGTTTTACTTCTTTTAAAAAAATTGTTTGTGAGGAACTAGGGTGGGAATGTGGAATGTATAAGAGATGCAAAAAAGAAATGGAACATTCTTTCGGAATGTTGGCTGCCCTGAACTTAAAAACATAGACCTTCACAAAGTCAAAAAACATCTCATTTAAGATTATAGCCCCTTTTCTACGGTTAGAAAGCACAGAGGCAATAACTTCACCTCCTCTGCGTCTCCAACCCCACCCCCAAATGACCACTAGATAAATCAGTTTGCAAAGCAGATAAATACCCACAGGCCCTAAAGGACATGGAAGGAAAGACAGGTAGGTTACCCATTTGCAGTGGCATTGACAGAAAGAACAGGCACCCTCCTGTTCCTGGTCTCCATACCCTGACCCCAGCTCAGTGGACCCACTACAGCCACAGCCACTGGACCCTGGTGTACCTCCTGTGCCCCAGCCACTAGACCCTGGTGTACCTCCTGTGCCCCAGCCACTGGACCCTGGTGTACCTCCTGTGCCCCAGCCACTGGACACTGGTGTTCCTCCTGTGCCCCAGCCACTGGACCCTGGTGTATCTCCTGTGCCCCAGCCACTGGACACTGGTGTTCCTCCTGTGCCCCAGCCACTGGACCCTGGTGTACCTCCTGTGCCCCAGCCACTGGACCCTGGTGTTGATCCTGTGCCCAGCCACTGGACCCAGGTGTTCCTCCTGTGCCCCAGCCACTGGACGCTGGTGAATCTCCTGTGCCCCAACCATTGGACACTTGCGTTCCTCCTGTGCCCCAGCCACTGGACACTGGTATTCCTCTTGTGCCCCAACCACTGGACACTGGTGTTCCTCCTGTGCCCCAATCACTGGACACTGGTATTCCTCCTGTGCCCCAACCACTGGATGCTGGTGTTCCTCCTGTGCACCAGCTTTTCGAACCTGGTGTACCTCCTGTGCTTCACCCATTGGACTCTGCTATACCCCTTGTGCCGCAGCCACTGGACCCTGGCGTACCTCCTGTGCCCCACCAATTGGACCCTGGTGTACCTCATGTGCGCCAGCCATTGGACCCTGCTGTACCCCCTGTGCCCCACCCATTGGACCCTGGTGTACCTCCTGTGCGCCAGCCATTGGACCTTGGTATACCTCCTCTGCTGAGCCCTGCCCATTTGCACTGTACATACCTCCCTCCAAGCCTTCCTCTCTCAATCTTTCTGAGCTCCCTCCTATACCATCCCTCACTAATTTGTTTTTTATTCATTTATAGAATTAAGACATCACTGGCTAGGCCAGCATTTTTGCCTATTTGCGCAGAGAGCGGATAAGAGTCAACCACATTGTCCATCCTCGCCTGGCCTGTCCTACATGTGACTTAGAACCCACAGCAATCACCTTTTCTAAAGTACTTTATGAACTAGAAGGATTTTTACAATAATCAGTGATAATCACATGGTCATCCAGCTTTTAATTCCAGCATTTTATTGAATTCAAATTTCACTATCTGCTACAGTGGGATTCAAACCACCGTCCCCAGAACATTATCTATAGGTTCTGGATGACATTTCCACTACACCATTGTCTCCTTATCAAGACTGATAAAATAGATTCTATACAGTGTGGAAGTAAGCCATTCAGCCCATCGAGTCCACACCAATCCTTCTAACCAGACCCACCGCTTAATTTCCCATGGCTAATCCACTCAGCCTGCACATTCCTAGACACTATGGGCAATTTAGTTAGCATGACCAATCCATTCTAACCTGCACATCTTTGAGTTGTGGGAGGAAACCAAAAGCAGACACTGAAAGAACATGCAAACATCACACAGACAATTGCCCAAGGTTGGAATCAGACCCAGATCCCTGGTGCTGTGAGACAGCAGTGCTAACCACTGAGCCACTCTGCAGCCCCAACATCTTACCTCATTACAATGCTTTTATTCAAACACATTCCATTCTATCAAAACTATGAAATGTTCTAACTCTTTAATCTTCCCTTCCTCTGAAATGTGACAGGGTCTAAATATCCAAGCCTGGCATTTCCACAGCATTACATCGCCACTTACTCTGTCCTCTGGCAAATTGGAGAAATACAGCTGACTGGAATTTTTTGAGTTTTCCCTGAATGCACTCTGCCCATGGACCTTTTCCCAGCACTGTTCATTCTTGCCTGTGCGACGTGATTTGTCTGGGATCACCTTGAGAAGGCTAGTGCCACTTGTTAATACTTTCTGTTGACAAAATCAGTTAACCAAGATTCTCCACAGCTGACTGGTGTCTTTGACAAGCAAATGCGGATAATACAGTCACACCTCTCAGAAAGTAAACAGTTTAGATTAGATTCCCTGCAGTATGGAAACAGGCCCTTCGGCCCAACCAGTCCATACCGACCCTCCGAAGAGTAACCCACCTAGACCCATTTCCCTCTGACTAATGCTATGGGCAATTTAGCATGGCCAATTCACCTGACCTGCATATCTTTGGATTGTGGGATGAAACCGGAGAACCCGGAGGAAACCCACGCAGACACGAGGAGAATGTGCAAACTCCACACAGATAGTCGCCCAAGGCAGGAATTGAACCTGGGTCCCTGTGCTGTGAGCAGTGCTAACCACTGAGCCACAGTTCATTAAGATGCAAAGGCAAACTCTTATTGTTGACAACTCTGGCAATTTGCACAGATGCAGATAAACAGATGTTTTAAGCAGAAAATTCAGAGGGTTTTATTTGTTTCCTATTAGTTGCATCACAGACTAATGTCCATATTCTGCCAGCAGTTTATTTTACCATGAATATTTTTAAGACCATGATAATGATTAGCTCACCTGTTTCAGTGATTTGAGAAGTAAGTATTGGCCAGAACATAGGAGATCAACTCCCCTGCTTACGTTAAGACAGTAACATTGGATCTCTTACAAGTACGTGAGCAGGATTGATTGATTTATTGTTGTCACATGTCCCAAGATACAGTGAAAAATGTTGTTTTGTGTGTTATACCATACAAAGTGCATCAGGGTAGCAGAACAGAGTGCAGAATACAATGTTACAGCTGCAGAGAAGGTGCAGAAAGATAAATCAGAATTAACATTTGAGAGGTCTGTTCAAAAGTCTGATAACAGTTGGGAAGAAGCTGTTCTTGAATCTATTTGTACGTGTATTCAAAATGTTACATCTTCTGTGATTGGAAAACAAGTCCTTGCTTTTTATAGATTACACAAACAATCATACATCTGACGTGCAGTGCTCCATCAATACTGCGCTGGAGAGTGTCATGTGTGCAGACACGGGAGTGGAATTTCAACATGGAACCTGAGAGTTCAGAGGGGACAGCGCTATCAAACGGCCACATTTGTCAATTGCTTTCCTGATGCAGGTTGCTCTTCACATTTTCTTTTTATTAAATCTATTCTAATCAGTCTGTTCAGAGATGTTATTACACATCTCTGGAGCAGGTGGGACTTGAACCTGAGTCTCCCAGTCCAGACGTTACCACTACATCAGAAGAGGACCCTGTATTTTCTAAAGTCTGTGCTTCAAGTGTCATTGAAACTGGGCACTTCTTCTTCTTCCCTGTTATTGACAGCTGTGTTATCCAATTAGAGGCAGCCTTCTTTTGGTCTGGTCTGCATAATATAATGCCACAATTCAAGGGATGCCAGATTTATTTACATTCAACTCAAGTTCTAGTCACCACTCTACAGGAAGGATGTGATTGCATCAGAGAAGGTGTGAAGGAGATTATCAGGATGTTTCTTGGGCTGGATTGTTTCAGCTTTGAAGAAAATTAGTTGTTTCCCTTATAGCAAAGAAGGCTGAGGGGAGGCACAGTTTAGGAACAAAATACTGCAGATGCTGCAATCTGTACTGAAAACAACAAATACTGGAGATCACAGAGGGTCAGGCAGCATCCATGGAGAGAGAGTAAGCTAGAGTTTCAAGTTGAGATGACCCTTTTTCATTGAAGAGTACATATTTCTGAGGAAAACAGATAGGATTGATAGCCTTTAGTAGAGGGGTCAATAAGCAGGGAACACAATTTTAAGGTCAGGAACAGGAGGTTTAGAGGGAATTTGAGGCAAAAAGTGGGAATCTGGAACTCAATGCCTGAAATGATGGTTGAGGCAGGAACTCTCTAGATATTTAAGAAATATTTGGATTTGATGAACACTTGAAACACCGTAGTATACAAGATTGTGGGCCAACTGTTGGAAAATGGGATTGGAATAGATTGATGCTTAATGACCAGCACATACAAAATGGGCCAAAGGGTCTTTTTCCTTGCTGTAAAAGCTCTGTGACTGCAGTTTTAACATAGACACTAGGATAGACCAAGCTCACCAATTGGTTTCCCTTTCTCTGTACCTATGCACAATGAGGATTTGTTCTCACCCTGTGTCTCCCATCTTAGTAGCACATCTGTGATTGGCAATTTACTATGGGAGAAGCACAGGGGCAAAATCAAAACGTGTAGTTTAGTTTAGTCATCCTCCGCATTGGGTTCCATTGTTTTACATGGTGACTACAGCTGTCTCTTCTACCAGTCTTTTGAAGATGAAAGCAACTATTTTGAATAATGGGCCATTTATTTTCCTTTGGGTGTTAATGTAAAGACGCGGTCACTGTGACTTAATTCTGATATGCTGCTCACACTCACTGTTATTTAACACTAATAGCTTAGGAAACCATTCACATTACATGATGAACAAGGATCATAGCTCCTTGAAAGTGGAGTCACAGGTAGATAGGATAGTGAAGAAGGCATTTCGTATGCTTGCCTTTATTAGTCGGTGCATTAAGTATAGGAGTTGGGTGGTCATGTTGCAGCTGTACAGGACACTGATTTGGCTACTTTTGGAATATTGTGTTCAATTCTAGGCTCCTAGCCATAGGAAGGATGTTGTGAAACTTGAAAGGGTTCAGAAAATATTTACAAGGATGTAGCCGAGGTGGAGAGTTTGAGCTATAGGGAGAGACTGAACAGGCTGGGGCTGTTTTCCCTGGAGCGTTGCAGGCTGAGGGGTGACCTTATAGAGGTTTATAAAATCATGAGGGGCATAGATAGGGTAAATAGACAAAGTGTTTTCCCCAGGGTGGAGGAGTCCAAAACTAGTGGGCATAGTTTTAAGGAGAGAGGGAAAAGATTTAAAAGAAGCCTAAGGGGATACATTTTCATGCAGAGTGTTGCATGTATGGAATGAGCTGCCAGAGGAAGTGGTGGAGGCTGGTACAATTACAACATTAAAAAGGCATCTGGATGGGTATATGAATAGGAAGAGTTTGGAGGGAGATGGGCCAAGTACTGGCAAATGGGACTAGATTTATTTAGGATATCTGGTTGACATGGACAAGTTGGACCGAAGGATCTATTTCCATGCTGTACATCTCTATGACTCTAAGCGCAAAATACACATTAATTAATTAATTGGTACCTGCTTGAAATGTTCAAGTCTTGCATTATATCGATTTTTAAAAAAAATACTTACCTGCTATTTTTTCCAGAATGTTCTTTGATTTTGTCTTTGGAATTCTTTGCTTTGGTCATCACCTCACTCTGATATACTTTTTTGCCAATTATCCTGGACAGAAACAAGAAGAACAAACTGAATGATTGTTAAATCACAGCAAAGTCCATCATTGTTTTCTGGGACTGTGTTCCACGATTGAATAACTGCCAGTGTTTTACAGGTCTACCATAAATCTCATTACAGGACAGACAGCCTAAGTGAGGCTCTCTGCACTACAAGCCCAGGATGGGAAACCTTTCATTGCATGCTGCCAGATATTCTTTTAGTTCTACTTTATAATTCACTTCAAAGGAAAGGAACTTTGTACAAAGTTCTCATGCATGGTTGCCACCTGAGGCTTGCTCACCATCAAACCTGGACAACAATAACTTTTCTCTAATTTAAAGCAGCGGAAATCGCGTTGGGGATCTAACTAATCATTCTCAAGAATAATGATTGAACAAAAAGTAATTCCTATCTGTATATTTATGCATCACATGAGTGCAGCTCTAATGACACTCAAAAGTCTGGACAAAATCCAGAACTTAGCAGCCCACTTGATCGGTATCTCATCCACTAACTTAAAATTCCATCACTGACACAGTACCAAAGTGTTTCATTTACATGCGACACTGCATTTTGCTACATTTCCAGGGAGTCCAGAACTAGAGGACACAGGTTTAGGATGAGAGGGGAAAGATATAAAAGAGATCTAAGGGGCAACTGTTTCAAGCAGAGGGTGGTACGTGTATGGAATGAGCTGCCAGAGGAAGTGGTGGAGGCTGGTACAGTTACAACATTTAGAAGGCATCTGGATGGGTATATGAATAGGAAGAGTTTGAAGGGATATGGACAGATTGGCAGGTGACTAGATTGGGTTGGGATATCTGGTCAGTATGGACCACTTGGACCGAAAGATCTGTTTCCGTGCTGTACATCTCTATGACCGAACTTTCCAAACATGTGACCTCCACCCTCCCAGAATGACAAGAGCAACAGACACACAGGAACAGCACCACTTGCAGGATGCCCTCCCAGTCTCATGTCATCCTGGTTTGCTGATGTTCCTGCACTGTTGCTGAGTTAAAATCCCAGGGTTCCCTTCTGTAGTGATTGGAATGAGAGCCAGGTGGATAAAGAACAAATAACAAAATTACAGCACAGGAACTGGCCCTTCAGCCCTCCAAGCCTGCGCCAATCCAGATCCTCTGTCCAAACCCATCACCTATTTTCTAAGGATCTGTATCCCTCTGCTCCCTGCCCATTCACTTAGTGTCTAGATACATCTTAAATTACGCTATCGTGCCCCCACTACCACCTCTGCTGGCAATGCGTTCCAGGCACCCACCATCCTCCGCTTAAAGAATTTCCATACATATCTCCCTTAAACGTTTCCCCTCTCACTTGAGCTCGTGACACCAAGTAACTGAGTCCCTTACCCTGGGGTAAAAGCTGGTTGCTATACACCCCATCTATACCTCTCATGATTTTGCAGACCTCAACCAGGTCCCCGCTCAACTTCAATGAGTATGAGATCCCTGACTGGCCCAGGTTAACAACCCCAATCATGGATCGCATACTCAGTGAGATCCATATGACCAATGTTCCAATCACTACATCCTCCTAACAGCATTGGTGGGAGGGGGCTAGGTGCACCCACAAGGACTGCAAAGATTCAAGAAGGGGTCTCACCACTATCTTCTCAAGGGCAATTAGGAATGGATAGCAAATGCTAGCTGTACCAGCAGTGCTCAGAAACCATGAAAAGAATTAAAATGAAATCCATGTGGTTCCTCTGTCTTAATCGAAAGTGTGGTGCTGGAAAAGGCCCTGATGAGGGGCTTATGCCCGAAACATCGATTCTCCTGCTCCTCGGATGCTGCCTGACCTGCTGTGCTTTTCCAGCACCACACTCTCGACTCTGAGCTCCAGCATCTGCAGTCCTCACTTTCTCCTTTTCTCTGTCTTAGTAAAATATACATAAAGCACGTTTTGCAGAATGATGGGACAGTAATAGATGGGTTCCTTACATGAGTTCTCCATTCTGAGTGAACCATGATAAAATAGCATATCATACAGAGCTAGGTTGATTGACTGGTAGGTATTTCATTCAAACTTTTGAATGTCAGAATATGTGTTGGATTGTATTAGAATCAAAGATGCGTATTTCTTTATAATCACTCTTTATTTTTAGTCAAACCTTTCAGTTTGACTGCTACTGGGACATAGCGTTAATTGCCATTAAACTTCCATCTAAGAATAGAACAGAATGGGTCCAACTCGGATCAACTGGTTTTGGAATGTGGTGACAGATCTTTCTTAATCCCCCAATACAGAACTGTGAGTGAACACAGAACCACACAGAGTTAGTAGAAATTGCAAATAATTCTGATCTGAACTTGGCCCTACTGTCGGTCATGAAAAAATACAGGGATGAGCCAAGCATTCAGCCATTCTATATTGTCCCACTATTTCCTCCCAAATAACATCTGGGACAAGCAATGCCAGAACATATTATAACAGTAACAGTGTTGGGAGAAACACAAGCTCCCTGCAATCAGATCAGATCAGTATTTTTTTACTTTGTTTGTGTAACCAAAATGGTGGATTTCCAGCAAGCTGACAGTGAGAACAGAAGTATGAAAAACTTCTGTATCTAAAATAAAACACGAATTAAAGATCTTCTGCACAACTCAAAACTCTGAGCATGAATTTACTGGCTGAATAGAGTGGTCATTACTTATAGGCGAAAGTGAGGATTGCAAATGCTGGAGATCAGAGTCAAGATTAGAGTGTGCTAGAAAAGCACAGCAGGTCAGGCAGCATCCGAGGGGCAGGAAAATCGATATTTCGGGCAAAAGCCCTTCATCAGGAATTACTTATATATAAGTAATAGTCACCCTGTTAAAGGAAAGACATAATGAAACTGGAAAGAGTGCAACAGAGATTTATGAGCATGTTACCAGGATGAGTAGGGCTGAGTTATAAGGAGAGGTTGGCCAGGATAGGACTTCATTTCTTGGAATGTAGGAGAATGAGCAGTGATCTTATTCAGGTATCTAAAATCATGAGGGATATAGTAAAGGACAAGAAAATACCCTGGTGCTTTCACTGTTTTCCTCAATGTGATGTTTTCTACTCACACTCCTTGAAACTTAGAGAACAAAAATGTTTCTGGATGAAGTGTGTAACTAATAACAATGGCCCTTTAGAGCAAAATCTCACTCATCATTGATCATTCCAGAACCTCAAATGCTGCAACCACTGACAAATGCAACCAGGTTTGCACAATTACCCACATTGTGAAGTTAGAAATGAAGGCACGAGCTGGAATCTGCATCTGGAAAACAGCATTTTTGGGCTGAAATGCTCGATTGACCATAGTTGAGGAAACAGCTGTGAACGCATAGCGAGAGAAGATAGTGGATTTCACTATGAAATCTGTCACATGGGGTTTTCTGTCCTGCAAAAGAGAGAAACCACAAACGCAAGGCTTTAGTACCCTGACACATCCTGAACAGAAATATAAGAAAGTTAAAAATCACACAACACCAGATTATAGTGGGCTATACCCTGGTGTTGTGTGACTTCTAACTTGGTCCACCCCAGTCCAACGCCAGCACCCCCACATCAGAAATATAACAATCTTTCCTGTTGATTTTCTAATATGCTGGAAGTTGGTAGTGCATTCAGCAATCAAGATGGTTCTCAGATGGCCTGTTGGGCCACTTTCTACTTTGATTCAGGTCTATTTTACCAATAATCATCAGCTTCTCTATACAGGCAATGATGACTGTAAAATATTTAAAAATGTATTCACAATTTTTGAGTACTTTCCTCATTTCTGACTTAGGGATGTTGTTTTGATCTAAATATTCATATGGCAATTTGTGATGGCAATTAGAGAGATAAATTGTGTTTCTATTTTTCTTTATGGTATCAGTCAGCATTTAAAGGCCAAGATTAAATATGTGTTTTTTTTAAGTATATAGAGTTGCTACTTCAGATGCTCGCTACAGTCCTAGCTGTGGGTTTCAACGGTTTCTCCGTGTTGCAATGAAGTCTATCAGAAAACATATAAAAATGACTGTCTGTCATATCACACCTTTACTGTGAGATAGAATAGACAGAAAGCAATTATACATTAGATAGTTCTCACCTTCATTATCAAGTTAGACAGCTTAATGCACTAACACAATCTCACCTTCACCTTGAGGTGGTCTCTAGTAAATGAGCAAGCAAAGCTTTTCCGCTCAACAGAAGCAGGTGCACATTTTTCTTAACTCCGAATGGTTCTGACAGTGAGACCTCACCAGGAGAGCTTGACAATTGTGCCAACTTTCAAAATTAATAATATTAGCCATGAGGATTTAACTTTGAAAATGAAATGCTGACAAATGCTTACGATCGAACAAGTACTTTTACTACAACCGGCATGACTTTGTATCGTGATTTACTTCTACTTTACTGGCAATGATTTTGCATTTTGCATAAATGGGTTTCAGCCTGTTTGAGTCTATTATATAATTTAAATATACTCAAGGATCTCACCAAAGAGCTATAAATCTAATGGTTGGAACTTTACATGAAGATGGGTTATTTTATCTGAGCTGATTTTTATGACTGCAGAACCTGTACCTAAAAGAGTTTTAAAATGGATAGGAAATCCTCTAAAAAGCTAAAATACTGCAACCGCCTTTAATGTTTAAGTAAATATTAAGCAAATATCAACAGTAAGCATTGTCAAATGGCATACTGAAGACTTCATCAAAATGTATCAAAAGTTTTGACAGATGTCTGAAAACTCTTTGCTATTGTCGGGATTTAGTTCAAAAATTAAAGCTGAAGCTTCCGATCAAAATCAGACATTTCTTTTACACAAACGGCAAGGAAAATCTGGAAATCATTTTCCCAATAGGTTGTGGATGTTAGGACAACAATTAGAATGTTAAAAATCAATATATTTTGTTAGTAATGCACATTGAGGTAAATAGAGCCAAGCCTGGTCAACACAATTCAGTCATAATCTAGTGAAATGTCAAAGCATGCTTGAGCACCTATTGCTGTTCAGTATGTTCCTAATAGAATAGATGTTAATTTACACTTGCAATTAATTTGCTTTTCACAATAATTGCCATATTGTATTTTCCTCTCAGTGAATAGGTTGGGTCACATAGAACGCTGTATTCAGAACTGAATGGTTTATATATTCATGCCAGTAACTTTGATATTTAACCAACAGGTCCTCACAACAGCATAGTATACATCTCAGCACAAAGACAAAAGGTTTGCTTTTACAGATCATCGGGTTATAGTCCAGCAGATTTATTTGAAACCGTTAACTTTTGTATCCCCCCCACTCCTTCCTCAGGTAGCTAGCTGGCAGTTTCAAGTAAACCCGCTGGACTATAACCAGCACCTCCACATCATGCTTTTTCAGGGAAATCTCAAAGATATCTACAGCTTTGGGGTGGCATAGTGGCTCAGTGGTTAGCACTGTTACCTCACAGCATCAGGGACCTGGGTTCAATCCCAATCTCAGGCAACTGTCTGTCTCCCTGTGCCTGTGTGGGTTTCCTCTGGGTATTCTGGTTCCCTCCCACAATCCAAAGGTGCGTAGTTTAGGTGAATTGACCAAGCTAAATTTCCCATAGTGTTCAGGAATGTGTAGGTTAGGTGTATTAGTCAGGGGTAAATATGGGATAGGGGAATGGGTCTGGGTGGGTTACTCTTCAGAGGGTTGGTGTGGACTCTTTGGGCTGTAGGGTCTGTTTCAACACTTTAGAGACTCTATTCTATTTGAAGTGTGCAATGACTTTATTATGTGGACAGCTATTTGCACACAGCAGAAAGTAACATCAGCAATAAAAGTAATGGCTAGTTAGTCTCCTGAGGGAAGACTTTTGGGCTAGAAAATAGATTAGCATTCTCCTTTTCCCGGAATAATGTCCTGGGACCATGTGTTCAGTCAAACTTAGCAGTGGTTTCAGTTAAACACTTGATAAATAAAACAAACTCTCGTGACTGGGTCTGAGTGTCAGTCTACATTAAATACTTAAATCCAAAAGCTTGAAACAATAACTTTCTGACTCAGAAGCAAGAATATTACAAGATATTACAGCAGTAAACTGGATAAATGCTCGGAAGGGAAACATTTTCATGGCTCTGAGGAAAGTGTAGGAGATGTGAATGAGTTGGAGAGCTCACTCAAAGAAAGAATGGGTGAAAGGTGACTTAAGGAATATTATTTTAGCAAGGATGTTAAAGCCCTGAAGAGACTGTGAAGGAGATTTACTAGAATAATATCAGGAATGAGAGATTGTAGACACAATATAAGATTAGACAAATTGGAGTTATTCTCCTTGGAGCAGAAAAAATTAACAGACCTTATTGAGATGTTCAAAATTATGAACAATTCTGACAGTGACACTAGTTGGCATGTCAGTTACAAAGTCAAATGTCATGATTGTCAGCAAGAGAGCTAGGAGCAAGATGAGGAGAAGCTTCTTTACTCAGAGTTAATAGGATTTAGAATGTGCTGCCTGGGAGAATGGTGGAGGCAGGTTCCACAGAGACTTAGATAGCTATTTGAAAGTGATGAATTCAGAGCACTGTTGGAGAGTGGGACTAGCTGGTAGCCCTTTTGGGAGTTGGTACAGGATCAGTGGGCTAAAAGGTCTCCTTCTGCACTGTAAAATTCAATGATTCTACATCAATATGTTTATTATGTATATCTACTATATATTTCTGCAAAGGAATTTTGTGTACCCCTTTGTTGCTAAAACTGAAATATATTCAAAACAAGTGTCAGTGAAATGCAAATATTTCAATCTGCATTCTTTGTGAGAAATGAATGAACCTTTTAATACTCTCATTACTTTAAATGTCTTTCTATCATTATAGACGCATGGATATTTACAACACAGAAGGAGGCCCTTCGGTCCATCATGTCCATCCTAGTTGACAAAGATCTGGCTACACCCATCCCATTTTCCAGCTTTTGGACCATAACCCTGGATACTATGGCAACAGGAGTGAATATCTAACTAATGCTTAAATGTTACGAGAGTTTCTGAGTCAACCACACTTTCAGACAGTGAGTTCCAGACCCCCACTATCCTCTGGGTGAAAACATTCTCCTCAACTCTCCTTTTTGCCTTCTACTTCTTTAATTTATGGCCTTGACTATTCACCCCACTACTAATGAAAAAAAGCACCTTCCTATCCACCTGATCGATGCCTCTCATAAGATTATCTTCCTCTATTAAGTGTCCCTCAATGGACACTGCTCCAAGGAAAACAACCTCACCCTATCCAATTTTTCCACATAGCTCATACACCTCTAGCATAGGCAGCATCCTGGTAAATCACCCCTGCACTTTCTCTCATGCAATCACATCATTCCTGCAATATGATGATGTTACACCACTGGAAATCAAGACCTGCTATTCCCAGAATCATAACAAAAGTTAGAGATTTTGCAAGACTACACAAACTTCCCTGTTGTTCTGTCTGTTTGCACCCAGGATAACAGTAAGCACAGAGCAGGTCTATTTACATAACAAGAATGATTATTTATGACAACTAAATGGATTCGAACCATTGACATATAACTCTCCTGATCGAAATGCTTAACCCCCTTATATATGCCTGCTACATGCACATGCCAACACAGATACACACAAATACATGGGCGCTATTAGCCGTAGGAAAGATCGGGAAGGCAGTTCAATCGTCCCTGTTTATTGTGTGCACTGAGATCATCCTTTCTTGCCTATTTTGCTGCTCCATGACCTTCCTTTTCCAAGTACTTTCACTTGTTTGCAGGAGGCACATGGTGATTGGTTCACAACTTATAAAGTCTCTGAAGTATGGTTAAAAGCCACAGTTTTTAGCAACTGATGAGAGAATATAAACTGCCTTTCTTCAGGCTTTGGGTGCTTTTTCCTAACTGCTCCCTCCTTTCTGGAGTTCCGATGGCTTCTAACCCAAACATTCACATCCACAAGTATCAAAAAGTATGGTGCTGAAAAAGCATAGCCGGTCAGGCAGCATCCAAGGAGCAGGACAGTCAAGGTTTCGCACATAAACCCTTGATCAGGAATGCGCGTGTGTGTGGGGGTGGGGGGTGCTGAGAGATATATGGGAGAGGGGTGGAGCTGGTGGGGAACATAGCTGGGAATGTGATAGGTAGATGAAAATGGGGGTGATGGTGATAGGTCGGACAGGAGGGTGGAGCAGATCGTTGGGAAGGAAGATTGACAGGTAGGACAATTCAAGAGGGTGGTGCCAATTTGGAGTGTTGGATCTGGGATAAGGTGGGGCTGGTGAAATTGACATTGATCCTGTGTGGTTGGACGGTACCAAAGTGGAAGATAAAGTTTCGGGTGGCTAGAATTTGGTGGTGGAGGTGACCCAGGACCTGCATGTCCTTGGCAGAGTGGGACAGGAAGTTGAAGTTTTCAGCCACAGGGTGGTGGGGTTGATTGGGGGTGTGTCCCGGACATGTTCTCTGAAACATTCAGCAAGTTGGTGTCTTGTGTCCCCAATGTAGTGGAGACCACATCAAGAGCAACAGACACAGGAGCAGAGGTGATTGGAGGTGCAGGAAAATCTCTGTCAGATGTGGAAGGATCACCCACAAGCTGATCAGCCCCCTGGAAGCCAATCACAAAGTAGTTGGCAGGCAAAAGGTCTTTGTCATCATCAAAGGGTCGCTATTCCCCAGACCAATCAGCTAAATGTTTCCAGCCAAACCTCCATTGATACACAGTTCTTGGCTCCTGCTCAACTGCAGATAAAATTTCCCAACATCATCAACAAACAACAGAATAAACAGTACTTACAATGAATGACTTGCTTTTAAAAAATGCAACAATCTTTGGCTTTTAAGTGATCTTTTTTTTCCCACTTCAATCCACAATCAAAATATTCTGAAAAATGAACAGTCTTTACAGTGACTAGAACAGCACCCAGTACTTCAGTTATGGCCTAGTCAACATGCTTTTAAATTCCAGCAGAACCTCTAGTTTCTATGCCTTGGCTAATAAAGGAAACTGTACCATAAGCCTTTTCAACAATCGCACCTACCTGCCCTGCTACCTTCAGAGATGTGTGGAAATGCACACCAAGGTCCTTCTGATCTTCAGTACTATCCAAGGTTCTACTCTTCACAGTGTAATACCTGCTTTAATAGCCCTCTATATGTGCATCACTTTACACTTTCCCAAGGTGAATTTCATTTGTCACTGCAATACCCACTGTTGTTGTTCTCTATAAGTTTAAGGCTATCTTCCTCACTATATACCACCCTTCCAATTTTCATGTTATAGAACATAGAAAAGTACAGCACAGAACAGGCCCTTAGGCCCACAATGTTGTGCCGTGACTTAATCCTATAGTAACTTAACCTACACACCCCTCAACTTACTGCTATCCATGTGCATGTCCAGCAGTCGCTTAAATGTCCCCAATGACTTTGCTTCCACCACCTCAACTGGCAATGCATTCCATGCATTCACAACTCTCTGTGTAAAGAACCTACCTCTGATGTCTCCTTTATACCTTCCTCCTAATATCTTCAAACTATGGCTTCTCATACCAGTCAATCCTGTCCTGGGGAAAGGTCTCAGGCTATTGATTCTATTTATTCCTCTCATTATTTTGTACACCTCAATCAGGTCTCCTCTCTTCCTCCTTCTCTCCAGAGAGAAATGTCCAAGCTTATTCAACCTTTCTTCATACGGCAAACTCTCCAGTCCAGGTAGCATCCTGGTAAACCTTCTTTGCACCCTCTCCAAAGCCTCTGTATCTTTCATTTAGTAGGGCGACCAGAACTGGACACAATATTCCAAGTGTGGTCTCACCAGGGACTTGTAAAGCTGCAGCAAAACCTTGCGGCTCTTAAACTCGATACCCCTGTTAATGAAAGCCAAAACATCATATGCTTTCTTAACATATGTCCTATCCACTTGGGTGGCAACTTTGAGGGATCTATGTACTTGCACACCCAGATCCCTCTTGACTCCTCTCTTCTGCAATCTTCTTGATCACAGACACTGCATTTAAGTCCAAATCATTAATGTGCTACACGAATAGCAAATGCCCCAGAACTGGACTCTGAGGTAACAAACTTCACTGGAAACAAACGTCAAGTCACAGAATTATCCCTCTGCCATCACTCTCTGCTTCCTGCCCCTCAGTCAATTTTGGATCCAACATGCCACTTTGCCTTGGTTCCCATGAGCTCTTACTTGATCAGCTGCCATGAGGAACGTTATCAAAGCTTTGGTAACATCCATGTAGATAACATCAAAGGCATTAAACACATTAACACTTCTCATTATGTTCTCAAAAACTTCAATTACAGCTGTCAAATATGACCTACACTTAACGAGTTAATCTTGATTATCCCTGATTAATCCCCTCCCTTCAAGTGCAAATATATTCTGTCCCTCAGAACTCTTTCTCAACACTGAGGTTAAACTGACTGGCCTGTAACTTCTTGGTCTATTGTTTCCTCCATACTTTAATAATGGGCCAATTTGGCCAGAGAGTATTTGAAGATTACTGCCAGGACCCTGACATCCCCTCCCATTTGCTTAACATGTACCTTATCCAACCCTGCAGATTTATCAATTTCTATAGCTGCTCCACCCATTAGTTCCTCCTTCCTCTCCTTCCACTTAAAATGTCAATTTCTTTTAGTATTTCACAGTCCACCACCCTTCTGTCCATAGTCTTGTCATTTTCCATTGTGAAGAGTAACACATTCATTGAGGACTGTGCCCATGTCTTCTGTGTCCACGCACGGATAAGCTCTATGGTCCCTAATGGCCCCTACTCTTTCTCTAATTTTTTTTTTGTTCTTTGTATAATTTCTACAATCCTTTATTCGACTCACCAATGCTTTCTCATTCACTCATTTGATTTCTTAATTTCCTTTATAAGCACTGTCTTCCCCAGCACTTTTTAGATTCTTCAATGAATTCTGTTGTATTGAGCCCTCAGTAACTTCCATAAGTTTCCTTTTTTCCCATAATCCCAATGTTTATGCCCCTCGTTGACCTCAGTTTTCTAGCAGTGTCCCACTCTTTGTCTTTATGGAACATATGTCTAGTACTCTCACTATTTCCTTCTTGAATGCCTCTCACTGCTCTGACCTGGTTTTATCTATGACCCCTTCTTCTATCCACTCTCTCACCTTATTCAAATACCCTATAACTAGGAATGTTGAGCGGCTGATCCAGCCCATCATTCAGCCAAACATTGGTCATAGCAATGATATCAGACTCCCATGTGCCTATCTCTGCCCTCAGCTCATCTAGTATGTTCTTCAGGCTCCTTGCATTAAAATATATTCCATAAAGTCTTGCTGAAGTCGCTTCTTGATGGAGTCCAAATTGGAAATAATGGACAATCTCTAGTTCTCCTATCATTACTGACGATGATACCAGCATAGACAAATGCTCTGGATGTGAGGGAATGGGGATCTTAAACTTATCCATCAGGAAGAAAACAGACATAAGTTTGATTTTGTGGTTTTGATTTGCCCTTGGCACAAGAACTCTACTATGGCCCCATTATTAGCTGCTCAATTTATGGCTCCACCTATCATGATGAAATGTCTGCGGTGATGGGTGTTACTGAGATTCCAATCCTGTGGAAATATCATGAAATATAAGGCAACCCATTCAGAGTGTATGATGGACAGATAGGACTTCTGTAGAGTTGCTTAATTTACTTCTGAGGCCAGGGAGAAGCTTTGCAGAACTATTCCTGAGTCGAAGGAAAGATCAGGTAAGACTGCAAACGATGAGGTGGTACCAATCTCCAGAAGGAGCTAGTTTGGTGCTTTGATCTTTTATTGTTTCAGCTGTTCATTGCGGCTGTACAGGACATTGGTTAGGCCACTGTTGGAATATTGCGTGCAACTCTGGTCTCCTCCTATCGGAAAGATGTTGTGAAACTTGAAAGGGTTCAGAAAAGATTTACAAGGATGTTGCCAGGGTTGGATGATTTGAGCTATAGGGAGCGACTGAACAGGCTGGGGCTGTTTTCCCTGGAGCGTCGGAGGCTAAGGGGTGACCTTATAGAGGTTTACAAAATTATGAGGGAATAGGAAGGGTTTGGAGGGATATGGGCCGGGTGCTGGCAGGTGGGACTCGATCGGGTTGGGATATCTAGTCGGCATGGATGGGTTGGACCGAAGAGTCTGTTTCCATGCTGTACATCTCTATGACTCTATGAATAACAATTCATAATTAACAGAAAGAAAGGCAGACTTCAAAGCACTTTTCACAACCACCGGATCTCTTAAAGTACTTTATAGCCAATAAAATGCAGGAAACATGGCGACCAATTAGTTCAGGGCATGTTTCCAGAAGCAGAAACATAGTAATAAGCAAATAATCTGTTCTATTGTAATGTGGATTTTACAATAAATATTGACCAAAGCATCAGAGAGATCTCTACTGCTCTTCTTTGAAAAAGTCAAAGAGTGTGGTGCTGGAAAAGCACAGCCATTCAGACAGTAACCGAGGAGCAGGAGAGTCAATGTTTGGAGCATAGCTCTTCATCAGGAATCTTTGAAGAAATGGCAAGGAATCATTTACGTCCATCAGAGCATGCAGATTGGTCTGAAAGATAGCATCTCCGACAGTAAAGCACTTCCTCCATATTGCACTGGAGTGTCAGCCTCAATTTTTCACAACTTGTACCATCAATACAAGTTATTAGCCATTCCTCTTATTTGCTCTTTCTGGGATCTGGCTCTACTAAGATGGCTACATTTTACAGCTGATAATTCCCAGACTGTGGGGATCACTGCCACTGAAATGGGTGGCATTTGCGACCCAACCCAAAGTAGTTGGCGGTGAGCTGACTCCTTGAACAGCTTGTAAGAGACCACATACCTTTCATTATGAACAAAAATTTCCAATTATAGTTTAATAAAAACTGAAATGGACATTGGACTGCTATAATTGGAAAATCAGGAGAGTTTCAGAACTTGAAACTCAAGTGTTGCATATCACTTAGCTGTACAATACAATGTTGCTTTTTGGGAGCTGGAAGAAAAAGAATTTGAAGCACCAAGAATCATTATGCATCTGGAAGGGCATATGGATAGGAAGGTTTTAGAAGGATATAGGCCAAATGCTGGCAAATGGGATTGGATTTATTTAGGATATCTGGTCAGCACAGACAAGTTGGACCGAAGGGTCTGTTTCCATGCTGTATATCTCTGACTCTATGACTAAATTCTGCTTGACAACAGCCTTCTGATTGGTTGAGCTATAGAACTAAAAGCTCCAAGTGGCAAGTGCAGCAAAAGAAACATCCAGAACCAGCAGACAGAAGACATCCATCTCTTTCTCTTGCTCTTTCCATGTGGGATAAAGACAGCAAAAACAAAGCAAGCTACAAAGAGACCATTCATACAGGAAAATACCCAAGTTCACCAGATTGACCATCGAAATAAAAGACAAAAGCCACACAACTGATAAAAGCATATCATCGTTGCAAAAATAAAAAACACTGCGAAAAATAACTTTCTGCCTTCTGGGCTGGACTTTTGATCTTTGGGATTTTGTTTGTATTCATTTCCCACTCATGGTATGTGTTAAACTGTTTGCCTTTTGTTTGCCTTAATCATGATCGAGTATGTGAATATGTTTGGGATTTTGCAAGGGTATAGGTAAGTTGCATAAATTAGAAAACTTTCTTTCTTACTGCTCTTGTTAAAGTTATGTATGAAACAATAAATACTTATTTTCTGTTACGAATGAAACCTCATGTGAATTGCTTTTATCCTGACTACAGAGCAAATTTTGGTGATCTCATTGGAACATTTCACATTTTGTAATGGCTTGTAGAACAGTGGGTCACATGAGCATGTTTTTCCAGTTAAATAATGACACATGGCAGTTTCTGTCGTAATGGTGTTCCCTTCCTTGTTGGGTGGGGAATTCTTGGATTTTTATTACCTGTGGTGCATGGGAATGCGGTAGATAAAAGGTATCGAATTGTTCAATCAGCCATGATCATGTTGAAAGAGTAGGGCAGGCTCAACCACAGAATCATAGAATCCCTACAGTGTGGAAGCAGGCCATTTGGCCTAACCAGTCCATACCGACCCACGCACCTCCACCCTAACCCTGTAACCCTTCATTTCCCGTGGCTAATCCACCCAACCTGCACTTTCCTAGACACTATGGGCAATTTAACATGGCCAATCCACCTAACCTGCACATCTTTGGACTGTGGGACGAAACAGGAGCACCTGGAGGAAACCCACACAGACGCGGGGAGAATGTGCAACCTCCACACAGACGGTCACTTGAGGCTGGAATCAAATAGGCTGAATAGCCCACTTCTCTATGTTTAACCCAGTGACATGAAGGGACTTGAAGTATGTCTAAGCTTGTCTATAAAAAATAATTCAACAATTGCACTTTCAAAATTTTTGAATGACTTAGAGATAGAGAAATCAACAGCACAGAAAAAGGTCCTTCAGCCCATCATGCCCATCTCAGTCAAAAACAATCACCTATTCTAACCTCACTTTCCAATTCTTGGTCCAAAACCTTGGCATCGCAAGTGCACACCTAAGTACTTCTTGAATGTTATGAGGGTTTCTGTCTCCCACCATCCTACAGACAGTGAAATCCATATTCCCACCACTCTCTGGTTGAAAGAAAAATATCTCCTCTAAACCTCCTGCTCCTTTACCTTAAATCCATGCCCCCCGGTCACTGATCCCTCCTTTAATGGGAAAAGCTTCTTTCTGTCTCCCCCATCTATGCCCCTGATGATAATCTTATAGATCTCAATCATATCCAGGAGACTTCAATGCTACTTATTTCTGAATTGGAGGTGCCAGTGTTGGACTGGTTTGGACAAAGTTAAAAACCTCACACCAGGTTATAGTCCAACAAGTTTATCTGGAAGCACTCGCTTTCAGAGCACTGCTCCTTCATCAGGTGGTTGTGGAGCAGCATCATAAGACACAGAATTTATAGCAAAAGAGTTACAGTGTCATCGAACTGTAATGATATATTAAACAAATTCAGATTAAGTCTTTCATCTTTTAGAATGGGGAATGATAGTTCCAGTTCTTTAGTATGTAAATCCCAGAACTCCTTTTAAGTTACATTCTCAAAATAGCTTTAGCTTTTCTAACAATAGTTGCCATCTCAGCTCAGACAATGCCTTAAAGGTGTGAGGTTAAAGTCTGTCAGTGTCCCCAGGTTGTGGGGGCTAGTGCTTCCAAACAAATCTGTTGGACTATAACCTGATGTTGTGTGATTTTTAACTATTTCTGAATTGGCATCATCCAGCAGATGGCGTTGGTCCCAAGCAACAAAAAGATGAAGAAACGTGCGATGATGCCTGGATACAGTTAAAAATCACACAACACCAGGTTATCGTCCAGCAGGTTTTATTTGGATAAAGGAGCAGCGTTCCGAAAACTTGTACTTCAAAATAAACCTGTTGGACGATAACCTGGTGTTGTGTGAGTTTTAACGTTGTCCGCCCCAGTCCAACACCGGCATCTCCAAATCATGTCTTGGATACAGGTAAGGCAATATTCTGTGGGCTCCTACAGATCTGTTGGTGCAGACGTCTGACAGTGCAAGGTCAACAATTTCTCATTAAGCATTTGCAAACCAAGGGGGCTCTCGGGTAAAACACTCGGATCTGAGGGCAGGGGTTGCAAATTTCTGCACCAGCTCGGCAGATTTCCCTCCTTAAAACCGCAAGAGACAACATAAAACTTCGGGGCACTCACCGATCTCTGTGACATGATGACCTGCCTCGGAACGCGTAGAAACTCCTTAAAGTGAAACCACATGAGATCAGAACAAGGCTCATCGAGTCATTTTGTCAGCCTTTCCGAACTTTGTGTAACTATAACGAAACTTTTGCTTTTATAAATGGCATTAGATGTAAAAGTAACAGAACCTGCAAACAATAAATTTAACATATGACCTAAATATTTACTGTTTTTCGCCCCATTGCTGATATTTGACTGAGCTCCCGTTGCTTTTAATTATCTCAGTAAATTCTCAGGAGTTCAATGTCTAATGTAAATCCGTTTAAATGCGGACAAAAAGTTGTTCACTTACAGAACGGGAATCTGGGTCCAAGTAATCGACATCGCCGCTTAAATCCCAAAACTCCTGTCCCCAAACGGCCAGAGAAAAGTAGGAAACGAGCAAGAGACCGATCATTGTGCACCTTCTCTGCTGTAGATAAATGGTTAGAATGACATTGGGCAGCTCCAGTCTTCACTGACTCACTGACCCCAGTCTCAGTCCAATTCACTCCCCGTGCTGGAAAATGCAATGCTGAGTTTAAAATATGTGTGAAGGCTGGTTTTTATTTTCAAAAAAAAAGTTTGCAAAGATAATCTTGTAGACAGGAGGAGTAAAATGGATATGTCCTGAAATAAATTCATACTATACTGGAGACGTTAACTGTGTTTCTCTGTGCCAGACCTGCTGAGTTTCTCCAGCATTTTATTTCGATTCTCCAGCACCCGCAGTATTTGAGATTATTTAGATTAACCAGTACAGTCAGGATGGGCCAAATGGTCGCCTTCTGCCCTGTCTGGTTCTTTTGTCCCCACCAGGAAGAATAGGTCAATCAGCCAGTGTCTCCTCAGAAACTGGAAGGGCGAATGGAGGCTTTGCAGCCTCCTTATAGTGTAGATGGAAGCCACTTGGCCCATCATGTTTGCACCAGTTCTCTGAATCTGCAATATGCTTAGTGCATGTTCTCCCATCTTCTCTCCATAATCCTGCACATTCTTCCTTTTCAGATGACCATCTAATTTCATTTTCAATTTTTTTTATTCACTCACGGCGTGTGGACATCACTAGCTAGGCCAGCATTCATTGTCCATCCCTACTTACCCCTTGAGAATGTTGTGGTGAGCTGCCTTCTTGAACTGTTCCAGCCCATGTGCTGTGGATAGACCCATAATGCCCTTAGGGAGGGATTTCCAGGATTTTGAACCAGCGATAGCGAAGGAACGGTAATGTATTTCCAAGTCAGGAAGGCGAGGGACTTGGAGGGGAACTTGAAGGTTCCCATATATCTGCTGGCCTTGTCCTTCTAGATGGAAATGGCTGTGGGTTTGGAAGGTGCTGCGTGAGGATCTTTGGTGAATTTCTCAAAGGGCACCTAGGGACAGGCAATAAATGCTGACCCAACCAGTGACACCCACTTCCCACAAAATGAATAAATAGAAAACTTAAAAAACCTAATACTCCTGGATACATCTTGCACCCCATTGTTTACAACAATCCATCTATTACAGAGTTCTTCTAGCAATCTGACGGTTAACTTTGTTTACTCCAAGAGTAAGAGAATTAAACTCTGAATTATCACAGTGAAAGCAAAATACTATGATTGCTGGAAATCTGAAATAAATTCAGCAGGTCTGGCAGGAACTGTGGAGAAAGGAAAAGATAGTTACCATTTCATGTCTGGTATGACTCTTCAGAACCCACCTAAAGGTACCCCAAACTCACCTCCATGGCAAAGAGGTGAAGACTGCAGGGTAGAATTTCATTTGTGGCCTCTTGTTGTGTATTTAAGACAGCATTTCCCCATATTTTCTTGTCCTGCTTTATTTATTCAACCTGGGGACATTGCAGGCAGGGGACTGCTCTTAAGCATCAGACAGGATACAGGGAACACAAATGCACACCTATGGCTGTGCTCCAAATCAGAACCACTGGGGGTGCTGTTACAGGTGTGATACTCAACAAAACTCCTATCTGTCTCTTCAGGTGGCTGTGAAGACCTTCGGGGCAGAATTGGGTGAGAAACCAAATGCTCTGGCTATCTGTGCATTCTCACCCAACAGGGTCAAAATATAACAATGAGTCCTTACTTCCTTTAACTGTCTTCAAGAAAAAGTGGGTAAATCTCCAAGACCTGATCAGGTGTACCCTAGAACTCTGCGGGAAGCTAGGGAAGTGATTGCTGGGCCTCTTGCTGAGATATTTGTATCATCAATAGTCACAGGTGAGGTGCCGGAAGACTGGCGGTTAGCAAACGTGCTGCCTCTATTTAAGAAAGGTGGTAAGGAAAGGTCAGAGAACAATAGACCAATGAGCCTGATGTGGTGGGCAAGTTGTTGGAGGGAATCCTGAGGGACAGGATTTCCATGTATTTGAAAAGGCAAGGACTGATTAGGGATCGTCAACATGGCTTTGTGCGTGAGAAATCATGTCTCACAAACTTGATTGAGTTTTTTGAAGAAATAACAAAGAAGATTGATGAGGGCAGAGCAGTAGATGTGATCTATATGGACTTCAGAAGGCTTTTGACAAGGTTCCCCATGGGAGACTGATTAGCAAGGTTAGATCTCATGGAATACAGGGAGAACTAGCTATTTGGATACAGAACTGGCTCAAAGGTGGAAGACAGAGGGTGGTGGTGAAGGGTTGTTTTTCAGACTGGAGGCCTGTGACCAGTGGAGTGCCACAAGGATCGGTGCTGGGTCCTCTACTTTTTGTCTTTTACATAAATGATTTGGATGTGAACATAGGAGGTAGATGTAGTAAGTTTGCAGATGACACCAAAATTTGAGGTGTAGTGGGCAGCAAAGAAGGTTACCTCAAAGTACAACGGGATCTTAATCAAATGGGCCAATGGGCTAACAAGTGGCAAATCGAGGTTAATTTAGATAAATGTGATGTGCTGCATTTTGGAAAGGCAAATTAGAGAGGACTTAGACACTTAATGGTAAGGTCCTGGGGAGTGTTGCTGAACAAAGTCACCTTAGAGTCCAAGTTCAAAGTTCCTTGAAATTAGAGTCACAAGTAGATAGGATAGTGAAGAAGGCATTTGGTATGCTTCAGAGTATTGAGTATAGGAGTTGAAAGTTCATGTTGCAGCTGTACAGGACATTGGTTAGCCACGTTTGGAATATTGTGTGCAATTCTGGTCTCCTTCCTATCGGAAGGACGTTGTGAAACTTGAAAGGGTTCAGAAAAGATTTGCAAGAATGTTGCTAGTGTCGGAAGATTTGAGCTATAGGGAGAGGCTGGATAGGGTGGGGCTGTTTTCCCCGGAGCGTCGGAGGCTGAGGCACATAATGGTAAACACCTTATAGATGTTTATAAAATCATGAGGGGCATGGATAGGGATAAAAAGACAAAGTCTTTTTCCCTGGGGTGGGGGAGTCCAGACCTAGAGGGCATAGGTTTAGGGTGAGAGGGGAAAGATATAAAAGAGACCTAAGGGGCAACTTTTTCACACAGAGGGTGGTACAGGTATGGAATGAGCTGCCAGAGGAAGTGGTGGAGGCTGGTACAATTGCAACATTTAAAAGGCATCTGGATGGGTATATGAATAGCAAGGGTTTGGAGGGATGGATGGATTAAACCAAAGGCTCTGTTTCTGTGCTGTCCATCTTTAACTCTATGACTCGCTAACAGTGCTGTCACTGAAAGATTTATTGTACTTGCCACTATTATAGTCCTTGCTGTTGAAAAGGTTACTTTCAGAGTGAGGCATTTGGAGAAGTTTCAATAATAAGGTGTGAGGTGAAGATAAGCATTTTATTGCTGAAAATGTGTTGCTGGAAAAGCGCAGCAGGTCAGGCAGCATCCAAGGAACAGGAGAATCGATGTTTCGGGCATGATCCCATTGAGCCATGGGTAGTTGGGTTGGTTGGTCCAGGTGTCCCAGAGGTGTTCTCTGAGTAGGCGGCCTCTCTCCCCAATATAGAGGAGGCCACATGGGTGCAGCGGATGCAGTAAATGATGTGTGTGGAGGTGCAGGTGAATTTGTGGCGGATATGGAAGGATCCCTTGGGGTCTTGGAGAGAAGTAAGGGACGAGGTGTGGGCGCAAGTTTTGCATTTCTTGCGGTTGCAGGGGAAGGTGCCGGGAGTGGAGGTTGGGTTGGTGGGGGGTGTGGACCTGACAAGGGAGTCACGGAGGGAGTGGTCTTTTCGGAACGCTGATGGGGGAGGGGAGGGAAATATATCCCTGGTGGTGGGGTCCGTTTGGAAGTGGCGGAAATGACGACGGATGATATGATGTATATGGAGGTTGGTGGGGTGGTAGGTGAGGATCAGTGGGGTTCTGTCCTGGTGGCGATTGGAGGGGCGGGGCTCAAGGGCGGTGGAGCGGGAAGTGGAGGAGATGTGGTGGAGAGCATCGTCGATCACGTCTGCGGGGAAGTTGCGGTCTTTGAAGAAGGAGGCCATCTGGGGTGTTCGGTATTGGACATTTTATTCCTCTTATTTTATGTTATTCAAGTTATATTCTAGCTGACTGTCCATGTTTATGTGCCTAATTCTATTCTATTAGTTTGCTGTAGCACTATGCATATACTATCCAAATCTACTAAAGTTTATTCTTCAAGGAACAAAAAAAAACTGGGAAATATCTGAATATTTTTTGCCATCCATATAATTAAGAAGTAAGTCCATTTTGCCAATTGATATTTAATACACATCAAGCACTTCTTCATTATTCAGATCCAATAATTTTCTCTGTTCAGTTAAAACAACTTTCAAAGTCGAAGCTATCTCCATTTACCTAGAAGCAGCCATTACCTGTCACAGAGCTACACTAATAACCTTTAGGCACCAGATAATGGTGTCAAAAGAGGGTTACCTGCTGCTGACTAACAGATAGGAAACCTGGAGTCTGTGTGTTTTAAATTTATACTGTTTCCCTCGTTTCAACAGAAAGCAAGTCTGTTTTAATGTAGAGAAATCTGCTTCACAGTAGAGGTTTTTTTATACTGGAATCTTCAATTAAAAGTAGGCTATTGTGCACTGATATTTTTGTTTCCTGTGTAGAAGATGGCCTTCTGACATCATTACTTTGTGACAAAAGAGTGTTACTACTTTATCCAGTCTGGTTAATGCTTCTCTAAGTATACGGGGAAAACAGACGCTTTTGAAACTGACTTTTCCAATGCAGATAAAAAAGATTTTAAAAAATGAATTACTGCTGGTCCAAGATATTGAAGAAAGCTGTATGCATTAAACATAAGTTATTTTGGAGTCTCCTTTTAATCAGTTTTTGCGATAAGTACCTTTTCTAATAAAGAATTTCAAAGACACTTTTAAGGAGTAATGATGTGATTTCTGCTGACAATAAAGTTCAACATTTTCTTACCAGTTATACATATAAATGGTATTACAACAGAAAACTCTCAGATTGTTGTGTGTTTGCAGAAATATTTCTGGAGCAATTTATTCATAGGAAGAAAAGTTCATATAGATATGTCAACATTATCTACTTTTTCGTTATTTCTAACATCTGCAGGATTTTGCTTTTTGTCAAAGTGGTTTCATGTTTTATTTATAATGAAAACAGCTGGGATGAACCTTGTATAGTAAACATCTGTCTCAATCACTTTGCTGCATTATACAATTCAGTGAACACATTAGCATTGTAATAGTAGATAGATAAAATTTTTATACTCTTCACTTTATTCATAATTCTTTCCTTCACTATCGTTTTGGTCAGTTCCATATAGTTGCTTTCTGTTCTAAGTTTGGGAGTCTAGTTTCCCAAAAGTATGATGCTTGAATCCATAGTCCTTTTAGTTGAGAACTCTTTATTTCATCGAGAGCTTTACAAACATCCTCTTCAGATTATGATCTGTTTACTTCCAGATCTCCCTACTTACTCATGTGACTCTGATATAATAATTATGATTTGATGATGTTAACATCATTGGTCAACCTTACTCCCCAAGTCTTTGTTCCTATTATACCTAGGTTATTCGATCTCCTCTCTAAGTCTCAGGCTTCACAGGGTTGGTCACTGTGGTGTATTGGCCAATCTCCCTGAGCTGGTCCTGATCTAATTCTGAGGATGAGGATGTTTGTGCCACCTTTCTGTTGGTATGGGTGTTCTTCCCCTGGGTGCCTGTGAAGCTTTTTCTTTACCTGTCAGTTGTAAATCCAAGTTTCTATTGATTTCTTGTTAATGATAACAATGCATGGTTGCCTTCCTTTTGGTACCATGATCTGCCTCAATCATATAAAATCATTGGTCTAGAAGATTCCAGAATTTTGGGAGGTTACCTTAATCAAGGCCCAAAAGAAGGAGAGGAAATAATTACCAATAATTATCACTTGAGAAAAAGTCCTAGGGAAATAAACAGAGCTGATAAAACCCCTTGATCTTATGGGTTGCATCTTAGAATAGGAAAGTCTTGAGAGGATGACTGAGCCCAAAACATTTTGCCTCAGAGACAAGAATGTGACTAACCGAGTGACAGCAGATACCATTGCTAGTTTTCATATTGGAAATGGTCTTGCTGTCTTCAATGGGTCTGTAATTATATTCAAAGTTTGTGCGAAGATTTGTAGCTCGGGTGCTCGTTGTTGTGGTTCTGTTCGCCGAGCTGGAAGTTTTTGTTGCAAACGTTTCGTTCCCTGGCTAGGC
>NC_057732.1:48989370-49014540 GCF_004010195.1 Chiloscyllium plagiosum | reverse complement strand
ATAAACACCGGAGGAAACATCAAAGAAGCGCTTCGCAGGAGGCTCTCAAGCACTGATGATGTCGCCTAGCCAGGGGACGAAACGTTTGCAACAAAAACTTCCAGCTCGGCGAACAGAATCTGTAATTATATCTCTGCTGGGTCACTGAATGTAAACTTTCACAGCTGGACCTTTTATTTAACATTTCTAGAATTCAGAGCTTTACTTTTTCTTATTTAAAAAATATACTTTATTCATAAAATTATTTTAATATCTATACAATTGGTGATGCCATACATAAATATACATTCCATTTCTTTAGATACAGAGATCAGAATTAATCATTCGTATATACCATCCATATATTTAGCTGAGGCTTCAGTGGAGCCCACTTACTGAGTGGGCCTCCTGTTCCTCTTTGGCAGGCAGACGTTACACGGTGGTCTTTCCCCACCACGCTTTGATGGCAGCTGCCCCAGGCTTCAGCGCGTCCCTCAACACTTGGTCCTGGACCTTGGAATGTGCCAGTCTGCAACACTCAGTTGGGATCAGCTCCTTCAGCTGGAAGATCAACAGGTTTCGGACCTCCCAGAGAACGTCTTGTTTTCCATTGGTGAAAGTGCGTAGGTCCGCCTTACCATTTGGTTCTCTGCCCAAAGACAGATTCAACCCAAAGAGCTGTGATTTCTACCACAGGTAGGATAGGTAAAGAGATCCCATTTGCACTCTAACCTAAGCAGTGATTCACCCCCATAATGTACACTGCTACTTGAGTTACACTATTCCATCAGCTGTGAAAAATGCATCTGAATTTAAATAAACCTCAGATGCACTTTATCTCACTCATTGAGTGCAATTTGAAATGCAACCATAACACACAATTGGTTTTTATCATGTTCAAGAAAAGTAACTATTTGCGATAGTTTAACAAAATGACAAAGAAGATGCATAGTTAATTACTAAACTACTACTATTAAACTTAATCTATACCCCCTTTTACCCAAATGCATACTAACTCTTAAATAAAACAGAAGACAATTTGACACAAATCCTATAGGCAGGCGAAACATATAATCAATAGAAATCACAGTTCAACATCACAAGTCCAGACCACAAAAGTAGAATGAGTTATTTACACAATCTTATTCATTCTTATTGCTGAATGACTCAAAATTATCTGCAAAGTGATGGTCAATTATTTTTCTTCACCCTAACCCTGACCCTCACCCAAACTCTACAGGAGTTCCTCAGGGTGCTGTCCTAGGCTCAACCATGTTCAGCTGCTTCATCGATGGCCTTCCCTCCATCAGAATGTCAAAGTGGGGTTGTTCGCAGATGATTGTACAATGTTCAGCAACATTCACAACTCCTCACATACCAAAACAGTCTATGTTCAATGCAACAAGAACTGGACAATGTCCAGGCTTGGGCTGACAAGTGGCAAATAACAATTGTGTCACACGAATACCAGGAATTGACCATCTCCAATAAGAGAAAATCTAACCACCACTCCTTGATACTCATTGTTATTATCATCACTGAATCCCTCACTGAATCCTTGGGGTTACCATTGACCAGAAATTTGACTGGACATGTCACATAAACACAATGGCCATAAGAGCAGGTCAAGGGCTAGGAATACTGTGGTGAGTCACTCACCTCCTGACTCCCCAACCCCTGTCTTCCAATTACAAGGCACAAATCATGAATGTGATGGAATACTCCAACTAATCAGGAGTGTGATGAGTGCAGCTCCAACAACATTCAAGAAGCTTGACACCATCCAGGACCAAGCAGCCTCCTTAACTGGCACTACATCCACAAACATCCACTTCCTCCACCATCAAAACTCAGCAGCACCAGTGCATACTATCTACAAAATGCACTGCAGAAATTCATCAAAGATCGTAAGACAACACCTTCCAAACCCATGACCTCTTCCACCGAGAAGGACGGGGGCAGCAGATGCATAGGAACACCGCCACTTTCAAGTTCCCTTCTAAGCCACTCACAATTCTGTCATGGAAATATATCATTGCTCCTTCGTTGTTGCTGGGTCAAAATGCTGGAATTCCTTCCCTAATGGTATTGTAGGTGTACCAACAGCACATGGACTGAAGTGGTTCAGGAAAGTAGCTCACTGCCACGTTCTTAATGGCAACTACGAGCATAGCAATAAATGCTGGTCAGCTCGTGATGCCCACATCTCATGAGCGAATTTAAAAATCTCCATCCGTTTTGTTTTTCCTTTTATAACAGTGCCCATTTATTCCTATTTTCAGCCCAAAAACAAAATGGTGTGTTCTTTACAACATCTGATTCAGACTGGCTAACTCATTCCCCAAGAAGTCTGGGTTGCTATGGTAACATGGACTCTTACACACATATTTTACTTATGAGCTTTAATTTTATTTCCATCACATGGCTGACCCAAGAGCCTCTCCCACACTTACTGCCTCTCATTGCTACATGTTGAAAGGATTTACAAGTTGATATGCCACCTGGTGGCTGAGTTATGCATATGCACTCTGTTACTGTCAAGTTCTGGAGTGTAACTTGAACCTGGGAATTTTGGCTCAGAAACTAGTACACCACCCACTTTACCACAAGGCCTTCTACCATTCTCTGAAACTTAATAGTTATTACACGTATCCACCAGAAGAAAATGATTTGTTCTTACTGTCATCATCTCAGTTGAGACAGGTGGAAAATTAAGTGCCATATGCAAATCACACAGGCTGGATTTTCCGAGGACTGGGAATCTCATGCCAATTGCTACTCCACCCATTCTAGTTTACAAAGGAATGGTGTTCCACACCTCTGAAAGGAGATTCCAGTCAGGGCTCCCTCCGAAATGCTGAGTCTTGGGTCCATTGTGACAAATCTTGAATTAAATGATTGAATAGAATGAGCTTTGTTGTCACATGTACACAAATGAGCACAATGGAAAGTTTACAAGTCAAAGCATTACAACACCATCTGAGGTACAAAGGTACCTAGGCACAATCCTTAGCTGCAGAATTGACAAATGAAGTAAAAAACGTTACATGACGGCTATACATAGGCTAACCATAGGTCAGAAAAACAAGAAGCGAAGATAAAAAGGCAAACATCACAGACTCTCTCCAAAGGCTCTCTGTGGCAGACCAGCACACTGGGCCTCCATGTGACCACAGGCTGAGGCCATGCTCTGCAATGGGCCACTGGTCACTGGTGTATAGGGCAAGCCACTCTCCATCGGCTTTTGCTCAAAAAGTTGATTTTCCTGCTCCTCAGATGCTGCCTGACCTGCTGTGCTTTTCCAGTACCACTCTAATCTAAATTCTGGTTTCCAGCATCTACAGACCTCACTTTTGCCTTCGAGGTAAGTCAGGCTTGGTACGGGAGGTGGCAGGAGGTAGGTCCAGGAAGAGTTGGGTACGGACTCGGGTGGGTGTGCCAGGTCTGACATGACTGCCAGATCCCTGGGGGGTGGGATGGATGTCTGATCCCAATGGGATGTTGGGAACGGTGGGGGTGGAGGAGGGGAATGTGTGTTCAATTCCAACGGGATGTTGGGTGTGGGGGTAGGGTGGATTGGGTCTTTGGCTCCTATGAAGGTGTTTTGTGTCCTTAGGTAGAGTTGGGAGGGTGTGGTACTTAAGGTGCCCAAAGTGTGGGGGAGGTATCCGTCGGGGCATCAGATTGTCTCTGAGGGGAGCAAAGGGTCAGGCAAAGGTGTGGTTGGTTGTATAGGTGTGGGATCTGTTAACTAATTATTTGGGAGTTCACCCAATTATGTATTTAATAGAGTAATTCTTTCTGAGTAATTAATTTCGCCAGAACTCCCCAAAGTCTCCAGTTTAGATTGAGCTCTAGGAACAGAGGAACTGCCCAGAGGAATTTCTAAGCAATTTCTTCAGAGCATGTTCTGATGGGAATCCTACAGGGTCCCCATGTGCACCTTCGAATTAACCTGGATTACCGACTGTTTGGCCAATGGTTTATCTGGGCCAATAAATCAATTGTTTGAATATTTCTTAACACAACCAAATCATTCAGATTGTTTAAAAGCTGTAGCTTTGCTACAGTACGCCATCTAGTGCTGCAATATTATATGAGCTGGCAGAGATTTTCCATTCCAACCTACATGGCATTGGGATTGGAATGGAACTGAGAATCCATTGCATTTACATTCTCCCAGTAATCAAACCTTCAGGTGTGCAGGTGACTTTTTTTAATATCTTGATTTATTTAAGATGCTGCAGTCCATTAAATCTGACGCTGAACCCCAATGCTTGGTATTCCTAATGCTGGAAGATCTTTGCATTGTTCATGTCCTGACGAAGATGCTGGAAATGTCAGTTCGGTAGGAAAGTACCACCACATCACTAGAATTCCATAATACCATCAGAGCAGACACAATGGGCTGAATGGCCTCCTTCGGTGTTGCATTAATTTATGATTCGAAGGCTTTTATCTTATCTGACTGTATAAAATCTGCAAAGTATGTAAAATGGGCCACTGATTTACACAATCACACACAATGACTATTACCCCCAGTGATGTGAAATACTGATACTGGTCATGATGAGGAAGCAGAGGGGAGTCACTAAACACCAAACAGGGACACACCCCAAGAGAAGACAGCTGATAAAAGCTGGAAGCCTGTTCTGGGAGATCTCCACTGATGTCTTGAACAAATAACAACCTTCGCAATTTGCTTTCAAACAAAATGGGAATGAGAATTAAACTGAGAATTGACTGGCCGTCTCACGTATGAAATAGCTTTGGCAAGAAGACCTTTATATTTGAATCTACATTTTCCATCTGCCTACTAAATTGTGCATGTCAGTAAATGTTATGTGTGTGTCCAGATATTCACACATGTGACAATGTAGTGAGACACAGCTCCCCAAAGATCATTTTTTTAAATGTTAAGACAGCTACTGGAACTAGTGGTTCTCTCAATAGTAATACAATTAAACTTTACTTTAAATGTTATCCAAGTAACTTTAGATCTAGTGAATATCAGCCCAGAGGTGCAAGACTATGCATTCACATTTCTCAGCGTCGATGCATCTAATCTCAGGATTACTAACTGACTCTTGAGTTATACTGATGCTTTTACGTTGCACTTAATCAACATGGAAATAATAGTTTAATAGCAGCCTTGTGTACACTGTGAAGCCAGGAAATGCCATTGATTAAAAATAATATAAAATGATAAAACCTGCCTAGCTATAATTAAACAGAGACTCAAATAATTGTACGTTTAACTATAATTGTAAGTATTATTTACTAACGTTTATATTAAGTCTGGTTACTGCCTGGAAAATAATGTTTGTAAAAAGTTAAATAGATTCAGGGCAAAAATCTCTCGTTAGCTGTTCATAATTATAATTCTAGTAATTATATGCCCATTCATAAATTTACACAATTGAAACTCCATTGATGTAGGATTTCCATTGAATATTCTGGAAGATGAGTGACTGAACTTTGAACCATCAACGTGAAAATCAATCAAATTGAGAGAAAAGTTTATCCGCAACAAAACTGAATGTAGACATTCTCGATATTTAGATCAGAATCATTCTAACTGTGGTAACCTTGCCACAGGTTTCCCTCTTACTTTTGCAATAGCTCATTTTGTTTAATTGTCAATAATCATATATTTTGCAATTAGTTAAACAATTATGTTACAAAATCATCATTGACAGCAACAACTCGCTATCGAGTATGATGGTCCACTGTGGACATTCCATGTCACTGGTGAATTCTTATGTGGTTGATCCTCAAGCCACATCCTTCACTACACATTTGTCAGATGTTTCCAGGAAGTGGAATTGGTCCTTTGTCTTGAGACTGAGTCAAACTCCACCATTGAGATGCTGGTCTGAATCCAGGGACTTCCAGATCTTACAATCATGTCCCAGTCACCTCTTGCCAATTGACATTAAGGTTGGAGGGGAGGAGCTGGACAAAGACAATCTAAAAAGTCCTCAATGGTGATTCAGGCAGAAGATATTTGTGGGATATCAATGCCTGTGACACTGAATGAAGGCTGCAGTCCCCAACCATCAAGTGTTACACAACACTGCACACAGGAAAACAGCAATTTATGAAACTGCAGTAGTTTCAAACAGATTAATTCTAATAATCATCAGCTGTAATCACAAATGCCTATAACACAATGTGATGAAACACTGTTGTTAAAAATAAATCAGATTGATTCTGTTAGTCGGCATTGGATATTGTTAATTAAGTCAGGGTAATTTCAGCAAAGTCCAGTTATCACCTCTCAGATTCTGAAGAAGGGTCACTGGACCCGAAATATTGAATCTGCTTTCTCTCCACATGCACAGCCAGACCTGCTGAGTTTTCCCAGCAATTTCAGTTTGTGTTTCCAGTTATCATCTTTCAGGTTGAATACTGTTACACCATTCCAGCATTTTCTTAATCAAGTTGATGTTCTCTCCATAAATCAAAGTAATCAAACAGGTTGGGTTATCCTCAATCAAGTCAACCTATCATCAAGCTGCATAACACATCCTTGACTGATTGAAGAATAGCCTAAATTAAGATTAGATGCCCAATGAAATACATTAATGTTTGGAAGCTAATCAAAAAGAAATTCACTGATATATTCAAATGGACTTTTAATGTTAGTTCTATTTTGAGCTGTTAAAAATGAAAATATATCAATGTAGGCAAAACTTACAAAACAATGATGATGAGATTAAAAGCTGGTTGGAAGCCAGTTTGTCTCTTTTGATCACTGTTGTGCATCTTCCAATGAGGCTGATTTATAAATCATTAACTTTGACTTGTATTTGCCCAGCAGCAGGGCCATGAAACCTTTGAATTCTTTTCATTTCATTGACTCAATAAGATGACCAGATTCTATCCACTGAAGATTATTTTTTCCCTGATATTC
Organism: Chiloscyllium plagiosum; assembly: GCF_004010195.1. Taxonomy (NCBI): domain Eukaryota; kingdom Metazoa; phylum Chordata; class Chondrichthyes; order Orectolobiformes; family Hemiscylliidae; genus Chiloscyllium; species Chiloscyllium plagiosum. The sequence goes on along the minus strand of NC_057732.1, from coordinate 49,007,645 downwards.
TCATAGGAAAGATTGGGGTTTATCTGTTCGCTTGCTGTATGCAAACACAAATGGAAGCTCACTTAGGGAAAGAATCAATTCAAAGCCACAGATGTCAAGGAAGAAATTTAAGCTATATTAATTAAATGATTAAACATAGGAAGCACAAAGTATTCATCAATGGTGTAGTGTTACACTAGAGAGAACTGCTGACTTGGGCCACTGAAGATCTCTGACCCACCAGGAGAGGATTCAATTTTCATTATATGGATGTTCGAGGAGAAAGTGAGGTCTGCAGATGCTGGAGATCAAAGTTGAAACTTTATTGCTGGAACAGCACAGCAGGTCAGGCAGCACCCAGGGAACAGGAGATTCGACGTTTCGGGCACAGGCCCTTCTTCAGATTCCTGAAGAAGGGCCTGTGCCCGAAACGTCGAATCTCCTGTTCCCTGGATGCTGCCTGACCTGCTGTGCTGTTCCAGCAATAAAGTTTCAACATTATATGGATGTTGCCCATCCCTGAGACTATAGTTTATACAAAGCTAAAGATACAGTGAAGACCCTTAGAGCTCTATAAAACATAATTAATTTTTAAAAAATATTTAAGTGAAAGACACATGTCTTTAACTACTAAAGATATCTCAACTGCTGTCCTTTCCTACTCTGGGTTCTGTAACTAACCCCAAACATTATTACCCAGGATGGAACTCTTGTTGGCATCTTCACTGATGTAGGATACCTCTTCAGAGTTGTTAGTCTCAGAGTTACTGTGAAAATCAGGAGTTTCCTTGGCTGCTTTTTATACCTGCTAAACTGGCATTCCAATTTCCTTATTTGGAATTGCTTGTGAGACTTGTCCAATTCCAAATGATTTAACCATACAGAACGAGCAATTGTCAAACACCTTTGGTTTCTGCAAATCCTTCTCCCTTTTATGTTCTTAACTGTAAATTAGACCCCGATCGTTGGTCTTCACGGTAGCTGGAATGTCATTCTGTTCATTCTTTCTGACTACAGCTGGAACTTGGTAAGCTATTTACCTTAGAGAACTGCTTTCTACAAGGTCTTCTGTCTGGCTTGTAGCTAACTTGTTCCAACCCATTGTAAAGTCTTATTGATTCCCAAATCTTCAGCTTTATCCAACATAATTGAGCATAAACTGGTTGTGACAAAATGTTGTACACAAACTATGTTATTTGCCAGATCTCCCTTCTAATTGTTTAACTAGAAACAAAATCGTTTGCTTGTAACAATGGCTCTGAAAGGGCTCATTTTGGGACTGTATTAAGCTCAACCAATCAGGTGATGTAATGTACAGACTGAATCCTTATATTTTTCTATTGTTTTGATTATGTTCTGAAATGGAAACAGGGCTGTTTTTAAAAATCATGGACTGTGGAAGAGATTGGTGCATTTTTTACAAGTAAATTGCCAACACGCATTGTTGGCACTGTTTACATTGCTGCTTGTTTAAGCAGTTGGGAAAGGTTACAGCAGACTGGTTGGCACCAAGGCATGAGTACTAAGTGTGATTCATCCAGCAATAGGTAGCTGATGGGTCTATGGCTTGACGATCAGTTGTCAATGATAAAAAACCTTCAGAAACTTGGCTCTGTTCACCTGGATCTAAAAAGACAGGAAAATGAGGATATTTTGCATACTTTGATAAAATTTCTTTTTGTGATGACTCTGAGAATAGTACAGCTTCATTTCTAAAGTGTTCCCCAGTGAAGCATGACAGCAATTTGGTTTTGGGTGGGAAAAGGTGGAACACCTTAGGATCATCTGAGTCCACAGGTCTCGCAATTGTCTTTGTAACAATGTCTAACTGGTCAATGGAAGTTGTACTTGATTGTTATCATGCAATGAACTCCATCTTGTTTAAAGACAACAGTCTCCTCTCATTAAGATTCACTAGTGGCTTTCCTCTACCATTGTAAACCAAGCAGACTATTAAACCCAGTCAAGGAAAGAGGACGATAACAGCAATGCATCCCAAACCACAAGCTGGTAGTAGGTGGCATTCTAACAGAATAAATTCCTTTACTCTTCAAAAAGGTGGTGTTCTTCAGTGACATTACATAGAAGGTATTGGCCTATGCTAAGAAATGGTCAGATTAATAAATGTGCATGACTTGGAGTAATGGTTTCACACAAAGTTGCTGCTGTAATACTTCTCGGTGGTAGAAATGGCATTGCTGCGAGACACTATCAAAGTAAGTTTTTAATGTGTGTTTGGAAATCGAGGAAATTTGACCACAACCTGCTTCTAGCAGCTGCCAACTCTTAGTGATAACTGGAAATTGGCAATAATCCAATTTGAGGACAATTTACTCCTCAAATAAATTTAATATTGATTCAAGTCCTGGAAAAAAAATTGCAAACAGGTATTGTTAAATACAAAGTGCAAACGTTTATCTCTAAAAGGACTTGCCATCAATCAAATTCTCCCACAAGGAGGCAATGGTAAGGCATCAGTAGAATGACTGAAAATCATAACATCTTTCTTTCTGAGGGAAACAGAATGGAACTAAATGAACTGTTGTCATCTAACACTTTTCTTCAAAATCTGTGCATCATGGAGTCTGCATTTAAACTGGACAGCTAATTTTCCAGATTAAAGAAGCAAGTAAATTTTTTAATATAATGGAACTTGCCATTGGGCACATGTATAATTGGCGATCAACCAAGATGCAAAAGGTCCTTGAACCTTCCATTGAACATCTATAAACAAGAACGAGTTGCTTATGCTCCACCTGGCTGCATTCTTTATTAATTACTTGACATGCAACGTTATTGTTAACATTTGTACAGTAGGCCTTCCTCATTGATTGAGGTCATTTTAAGTTATTGTTTGAATTTCCCTGTTCCTTACTAAGTATCATAATGAAGAACCTTCAAAGCAAAGGAGAAAAAAAAATCAATCAGGTTTCAAACGGTTATCATCCAAAAGTACAGAGAGCATTGCCTTGTTTGCACAACCTTTATAGCTGTTTGCAGGTTTGGTAACATACTCAGTAATTATTGACCATAGCTCAGGGTAAAGTTTTAGTGAACTCAAGAAGGGAACTGCAAATGCAACTTTGCCTGTTGTTTCACCTGAATTTATAAGTGAGTTACCAGCAGTCTGTCTGGTGTTGGCAGCATCAGTGTGGGAACATCAGACAGCATGAAACTCCTCATTCTCTGTGCCTGGCTCTTTCTCGTGCCCGAAATACAAAGTTTTGAAATAATTGCAGGTGACTTTTCGGATGTGTCTGTAAGTGCCGATTGAAAATTTTGCACTTTATGTGTCTTATGTGCATTTTAAAAATGAATAATCAACATTGTGGATTAAATATTGCAAAGTAAACATCTGTCATAAAGATTTCAAGGTCTTGCTGTGATCTGACAAACTTTACAGAGCAATGATCAGTCTCTGAAGAAGTGATGTAGAAGAACCATCTCAGACTCGAAACATTAAATCTGTTTCTCTCTTTTTCCACAGATGCTGACAGCCTTACTGAGCTTCTCCAGCATTTTATCTTATTTTAAAAACTTAGACTCAATTTTTAAAACGTGATCTTTTTTAATCATTCATGGGATGTGGGTGCTACAAGCAAGACTGACATTAACTGGCCTGATTGGCCTGGTGAAGATGATAAGTCTTCTTGAATACAACTGACTGGCTTGCTAGACCATTTTTGAGTCAACTGGCTTGCTGTGGATCTGGAGACTCAGGCCAGACCAGGCAAGAAGTGCAGAGTTTATTCCCTGAAAGAGGATTTATATGATGATTCAGTAGTTTCATGAACTCTGAGCCTAGTTTTTCAGTTTTCGTTTTACTTATTAATTAAATTTATGTTCCCCTGCTTAGCTTTGAACAGATGTCACCACATCATTAGTTCTGGTTTCTAGATCACTAACTCAGTAATGTAATCACTAAGCTACTGTTCCCTGTAGTTTGCAAGATTGGAACAAAACAATGAAATAAATATGTTATTGGGTAGTGTGGCATTTTTGATTACTTGGGATTTTGGTTGTGAACATGGCTCCAGTATTTGTATTTTATCAGTTATTTTTAAACATGTCTTTGCATTGGGGATGTTTAATAAAATGCATATGTGTTACTAAAACCTGTTCTTAATTTGTAAAAGATCTGTGTTCTTGCTTGACCTCAATAAAAGCTTCTCTCTATATCAGCCCGTAGGAACTCCTGGATCTGACAAGATTGTGGATGGTCCTTCTGTAAATATAAACAAATATGAAAGACGCCAAAAGGTAAGGTTCAGTCCATTGAATCTGACAGCAATATACTTTAGTAGTATTCTAAATGAGAATTGCCTATCTGAATTGATATGTGTGCTAATCACTAAGGGTGTTGAAAAAAACATTTTGTTCATCTCAAAGATGTTGGTGAACTCTCTGGGATAAGAATAGATAATAATAACTCTGTACACAGTTGATTAGGAAACATTATAAAGCTTTCAAAAAGAATATAATTACAATGTTGTTACAGACCGGAAGCAGAGAAATCATTTGGCCTAGGCAATCACTAAGAATATTAAAAAGTATAATAACATTTCTTTCCAAGACAGTTTATTAGTTTGTGTTTAATGGGTGTCATGTGCCTTTTCAATTATTTTGATCATTTTCTTCTTGGTCCGCTCAAACTGCTGGCTCTTAAGAAAGAAAGAACTTGCAATGATACAACAGCCTTTGCAGCATCAGGATACTACAAAGCACTTTCCAGCCATTGAGATACTACCAAAGTGAAGTCACTGCTGTAATGTAGGAAAACACAGCAAGCTCCTGCAAACAGTAGTGAGTTACTGACTCTTCTTAGTGATGTAGTTAAAAGGTAAATAATGACAGCACATTAAGATGGGCTCCCCTGTTTTTCAGTGACTGCTGCAGCTGAGCCAAGGCTGATGAGATAGTTTCATGGGCACCATTGCTGACATTAGCTTTTAAATTCTGCATTTATTTAATTAATCGTTTTTAAATTCTGCAGTTGTCAATTTGGGTTGGAGCACATTTCTTCATCATCATTAGTCTGATCATGATAATCATTACGCCCCTGTTTTATTGACTCTGCTGCTCTCCACTTGACACATCAAAAGTGGAAGTCTTTCTTTCCGTTAGAAGATTGTTTTATAATTTATTTATTCGTGAAAGGGGTGGAGATCTGAATTTTAAGCTGTTCTTTTACCTTCTGAATGTTTACGAGTGTTACAATTCCAGTAATGTGAGTTATGAGATGTTAATAATTGTTTTGTCTTGACCCAGTTCCTGGCAAATTTACTTACAGGTAAATATTAATTAGCTCTATTATTGCTATTTTTTCCAAAATGATTGATCTTACCAAAAGGTAAATTATTAAAAATGGACCAATGTTCTCATAAGTATGGCATAGATACAAATGGAATTACGAAATCAGGCACATTGTTAGTTCTTTTTCTTTACGTTTATCTATAACCTGGGACTGAGTATTTGATGAGGGTAATGGGTCTCAAATATGAAAGGGAACTTTATTATTCAATACTAACAGTCTTTTATTTATGAACACAGAAAGTTCTTATATCGCTTTCCTTGTTAACTTGCTAAAGCCAGTATCAGGAATATGAATTAAGTAATGTTAAACAGAAGCAGTATCTTAAAAGGATATAAAGACTCACAATTTTGCTTTGATGGGTAGGAACCATGTGAAGAAAATTTATTTCTCATTGCAAAGAAAATGTCAGTTTTGATTTGCTGATAATATGAACAAACTGTGTCCAGTTAATTCTGTTTGATGGAAAACAGTATGTGAATGCTGAGCTTTATGGAATTCCAAAAAAGGAAAAGGAAAAGTTCTGTGGGACATTGTTACTTTTTTTCTTTTCCGTGTGCATTCAATACTTTTGGAGCTTTGTGCTCAGTCAAGCTATTAATTAGCTGATGTGACCTATCAAACATATGCAAGGCTGATGGAGAGATACAGAAGGGGAAAAATAGGTCAAAAGCGAATATTAAATTTGCTTTTAACAGAGGTGAGCTAGAATACACTGTATCTCAGAGATAAGGAAGTGACTTGGAATTCGAAAGTAGATGAAATTAAAGTCTCCTCTTTTGCCTGTTAAAGAGTTTGATTGAATTAAGTTGACAGAATTTTCGATACAAGGATGTGCTGTCCAAAACAGCTTAAGTCAACATCGCTCCAAAGAAACAAGCCAAATCTTGTTTTATTGGGACATGATATTATGTCTAAGCCAACATCAAGTGGAAGATGGTGACGGGGTGCTAATAACACTGGGACATAAATCCAGAGGCTCAGAATAATGCTTTGGGGCCTTGGGTTCTAATCCTATCAAGGCAGAATTTAAACTTACTTATTAAAAACAAATCTGGACCGTAAGGCTAATCCTAATAAAGGTGACCATTCAACAGTTGTAAAAACCCACCTGGTTCACTCATGATCTTTAAGGAAGAAAATCTAACATCCTTACCTGGTCTGACTTATGTGTGACTCCACACCACACAGCAATGTGGTTAACTCTTAACTGTCTTAACACACCACTCAATTCAGGTTTGATTAGGGATGATCAACATATGCTGGCATTGTCAGCAACACTCGCAAGATAAAACAACAAACTGAAGATTTGAAACAAAAACAATAATTGTTGGAGAAACTTAACTGGTCTAGCAACATCTGCAGAGAGAAAGGAGGGTCAACATTTCAAGCCCGGTCACTGTCTGTTCTGAAGAAGGGTCACTGAACTCACAACGTTAACTCTTCTTTCTGTCCAGGGATGTTGCCAGACCTCCTGAGTTTTTCCAGCAATTTCAGATTTTGTTTCAGATCTTCAGCATTTGCACTTCTTTATCTTACTTTGCTGATGTCATATTGGTAAACAGTCTGGGAAGTGATACATGTCAAGCCACCTGTTATGACACAGACAGGTACGAGTAAATGAAATGAGAGACACACTAGAGTGCTTCAGAAAAGGAATGTTCACCAATTCACAATGGTCAAGACTGTTAAAGACACCCTCTAGCTATGCCTGAGTTCATGTTTCAACTTTGAATCAAGATCCCAATGCACCACGATCATCACCTTTTAATCACTAGAACCGAATTAACAATTTTAGAGAAATGTTATTGAACCTTGCTGACTTTGAGTGTTAATTTGTAAAGAGGAGAAAGTGAGGACAGCAGATGCTGGAGATCAGAGTCAAAAGGTGGGGCTGAAAAAGAACAGCAGGTCAGGCAGCATCCGAGGAGCAGGAGAATCGATGTTTTGGCATAAGCCCTTCATTGGGAATGAGGCTCATGGGTCAGGGCTGAGTGATAACTGCGAGGAGGTGGCATTGGGGGGAGGTAGCTGGGAAAGTGATAGGTGGATAAAGGTGAGGGAGAAGATGATAGGTCAGAGGGGGCAATGATGGGTGAGTCCGGAGGACAGTGCCGAGTTGGAGGCTTGGGACTGGGATAGTGTGTGGGGGGAGGGGAAATGAGGAAGCTGTTGATAATGAACCTTTTTTTTGAACGGCTAATACTTGTGTTAAAATAATTATGTTTCCCACTTGTGGGACATAGGTGTGACTGACTGGCTAGCATTTTATTGCCCATCCTTAGTTGCCCGCAAGAAAATGGTGGTGACGTTTCATTTTGACACTGTACTGTTTTATAATGGGATAAACGAGTAACATTTTCTGAACATGAAGAAAATATTGTTTTACTGTTTTATTTTACAGAGAAGTGATGACAACAGCAAGGAGGAGGAGGAGGTAGGCTCACTCTATCTCATTATTCTGTAGTGTTTGAAGTTCCTGATCAGTTTAACCATTGTTCATCTACTGATCACGATGTTTGCAAGACCAGTAGGTTATTGACATCTTTCCTCTTACAGGCACTTCACTTTTGTAAATAATTGATATGCACAAATTTGCTTGTCTGTCCTCTGTCACTGATAGTAGTCCTTTATTGAAAAGTTGGTCAGGCCATTGAATAAATTGAACTAGCTCCTTGAGATGGTATTCCCTTCAATAAGGATAATTGATTGTTTCCTGCCTCATGTCTTTTTGAGAGATCGGAAGATAGACAGAAAAGTAAATGAATGAACAGATGGGTGATTACATCTGGCAGAAATCTAGCACATAAAGAATAAATAAAAAAGTAAGTGTTGGAGCAGGTCTGGCAGCTTCTTTGGAGAGAGAAAAACAGAATCTTCTCAAATACAATATGACTCTCTCAAGGAATATGTTGACAATTAAAATCACCCACTTTACTTACTCACCAGAGAATAAATTAGAACTGACGTTTTCATATTTATCTCGCTGATATCAAAACCAACTGGTCTCAATCACATGACTGGGACCTGACTACAATTTTTATTAGGTCATCCTATTGGTTGAATATTTGAGCTAGATGAGGCACCAAAGGGGTCTTTTAAAAATGTTTAAGTTCTCTGGAGGCACCAGGAAGAACAGGAGAGCTCTGCCAGGAGCCTCTGGGGAAGTCGGAGTCTCAGCTTTCATGGTTTCCTCACACATCATCCCGCCTTCAATCGCCAGAGAGCATGGAGTGAGCCTGCACCCAATTCTTCCACTTCCCCAACAGGCACAACATCTGGCACTGCTTTCCACTAACCCTCCACCTGGAATGTTGGGAAGTAGGGCTTGGAATGTAAATCAGGTGGTGTGGTTGGAATAGATTTAGCCTCATTCTGGCACAAGCTGGAAACTGTGATGAAGCTGCTCCTTTAACAAGGTTACACTGTCCTTGGCTTTTTTTCAGAGAGGTAGTAAAAGACACAGACTCCGAAAAGTCTGGCCTTGGATGGGTTTTAGGGCCAACCTGATTATAACTAACAAATACTGCCTCAGTAAAAAGGCTTTCAAGTTTAAATAAAAACACTGGTACAATGAAAGGGGAATAGCCAGTTCTTCCAGCTCAGCTTTTCTCTGGTTTGGTTATTCAGTGAAAGCAGGGGAAAGTGAGGACTGCAGAGGCTGGAAATCAGAGTCAAAAAGTGTGGCGCTGGAAAAGCACAGCCGATCGGGGAGCATCCGAGGAGCAGGACAGTCGACGTGTTGGGCAGGACTTGAAAGGCTTATGCCCGAATCATGACCCTCCTTATGCTCAGATGCTGCCTGACCTGCTGTGCTTTTCCATCACCACACTAATCACTGAAAGCAGTCAGCCAGTCAGTGAAGTTGCTAATCCAAGAAACAGCTACATGAAAGAACCAGCTCTCTCTGACATCTCTCCTGTAAAACCCTGTGTTTCATTTTACCTTTTGTGCCAAAGGGTGTTAAGGGGCATTGTTGCGAGTATTTGGAATAGCATCATTAAGTTGAGATGCTCTGTTGGGTTTTCGGACAGATTAAGTTATTCGGCATTCTGTTCTCTTTTGTTTGTGTTTCATTCAGTAATCTTGTAAATAAATCCTGTCTTGTTTAAGACTAAGTGGTTCGACCACTGCATCCCTCCTGGTAAATCTACGTTACATCTGCTTAACACAACTGGCAAAGTCTGGGCTACTTTCTTGAAATGTTTTAAGGGGGTTTAGCCTGATCCATAACAACATTAACTTTGCTAATGCAAACTACCATGAAAATTCATCAAAATTTATAATATCTATTAATCAACCTCTGAGGACAAAGTCCAAGTGTAGGCCAAATTGTTGAAAATTTCTTGCGTTTGCCAATAGCAACAAGTCTATGCCAAATAAATTTGGAAAACTTTAGCCTATAAGGTACAAGTCCATAATAGTAAATGCCCACATTTTGGGATGTGCTGTTAATCCTCATTCAGAAAGTATCTATGGATCCTAGGAAGAATTAACATTTCTTAAGCGGTGTAGACAATGCTCCTTTGAAGTTAAAATAATCAGAACTGGCCAAGGAACTGAAAGTGTCTTCTCTGTGCTGTTCCAAACCTTGAGCATCAAGTCTGCAGAAAGAGGGAGAGCAAGCATTTATTTTAATTTTAGAAAATTACAAGCAAGGTCCTGAGTTTCAAAATAACCAATGTTTTTGCTAAAACCTTTGTTGTGTCAAACAGGATCACATTGATGAACACATCACCATTCACAGCTATAAAGTTAAATCCATTATCACCTCGCGCTTTGCTGAAACAGTCTTCAGCACGAAGGTAGTGAATAAGGATTTGAGTCCACAGAATGTGGTGTTCAACGTAGAGATTCCCAAGGGAGCCTACATCTCAAATTTCACAATGTGAGTTCTGAAAGCAAGTAAAACTGTTCCTTCTAACAGCTCCTGATGGTTACTTTTGTAAACAGGGAAAGTGCACAGAATGTTCAGCAGAGCCTCTGTGTCAGGGTGAGTTCCTTTCTTCACAGTTTCTCTTTCAGATATTGGTCTTGCCAATCCTTGCCAATGATTTGTATCATTGTAAGCAAGGAGTGCTCTGGCCAAATACAGTATATCACTTCTACTGCTACCTCAGCTGGAATCTCCACCTTGATAATCAAATGTGGGATCCACGATTAATGTGGATTAATATGGCGCTATATGGTACTTGTATGGACACAACCATTGGGGAGGCTGATAGAATCACCTATGCATTTCCATGGGAGCAAGTTTAATCTGCTCCATCATCAAATGGCCATGGTTGTGATGTTGCCAAAGAGTGATAGCCAGTGGTCAGGTGTGTTGGTATGTGGTCAAGCAGAAGTTCTTGTTGAAAATCAGCAGGCTGAGCCAGCAGACAGGACAGATCAGGGGCTTGGGAGCACAGAATCCCCAGCAGAAACATAGTTAGGTTACACGAGGGTGAAAGGTTAGAGTGGATGACAGGTGTGGACAGGTTGAGGCGGTCAATGTCACAGTGGCAGTTGGAGATGAGGAGGTTGAGGGCATAGTGAGGGCACACACAGGGCCTTCCAGGAGTCTGCTACCTTTCTCGGAGTACTATATCTCTATCGGGCCTCAACAAAAATGAAAGAAAATCAAATGTTGGCCATTGTGGAACAACTTTATGAAGTGGCTGTGTTTAGAGGTTAGGGTATGGGCTGAACACAGTGACCTAACCAACTTTATGCAGCCAGGGCTCTTGGAAATTTGGAAAAGAAAATTGTATGCAATGACAACAAGGTGATTAATTTACTGTGAGCCCATTTATCACTGACAATGACGAAATGTAAACCACCCCTCCAGCCCACCATCCCAAATTGGTTATTCATTCTATTTCATCTTATACTGCAATTGTAAAGCATTAAATGTTAAGTTAAACAAAAGTTTTCATATTGTGATATCTTTTAAACAAACTCTTCTCACTAATGAAACAAGAACTGAAATTGCTAGAAAAGCTCAGCAGGACTGGCAGCATCTGTGGAGAGAAATCAGTTAACCTTCTGGGTCAAGTGATCCTTCCTCAGAAGTCTGATTTCTCCACAGATGCTGCTAGTCCTGCTGAGCTTTTCCAGCAATTTCTGTTTTTGTTTCTGATTTACAACATCCGGGGTTTTTTCAGTTTCTTCTCACTAATGACCATTTTACCAAAAAAGTAGGCAATTTGGTGAAGATTTTGGACTTTGGTATAGTTTTGTGTGTATTGGCTCATGTGAATCATCTTTGGGTTGTTGACTTGTATTTCACTGCTCAGTAAATCCCCAATTTCTAAATTACATGCAATGCTAGTTGATTAACAGAAGTCTACTTTTAAGAGAAAAATTAGAACAAAAATTATTTCCAAAATGAATGAAGTCTGGAGACAGAAGTGTTGTTTCAAAGGATAATCGTACTTCTTGGGCAAATTGACTAACGTGTTTCTTACGTGACAACACTTCAAAGGTCTTCGTTGGTTGTAAACAGTTCAGAAACATACTGTGGTCATGAAACATGTTTTAGATACAAGACTTTTCTTTATGCTAAGTTCTATGGAACTTTACCTCCCAGGTTTGATCTATAGAAAGAACATGATTAACCTCCAAACTCCTGAGATTAAGAGAGGGGAGAATAGATAGGATTCAAGGTAACTATGAAAAATGAAAAATGGGAAAAGTAGGTCAGATAATAAGAAGCAAAATAAACCTGCATCATTATTTTAATGGAATTAATAAATATGCTTTCCATCTGTCACACAGGACAGTGAATGACATAACATTTGTTGGATCCGTGCATGAGACAAATGTGGCCAGAAAACTTTATGCAGAAGCATTGGCCCAAGGGAAGGCTGCTGGGATTCTTAGGTAAAGTCTCCATTGATGTTTATGCTTTTTTTAATCCCGTATTACACATTTTGTTTGTAGTCCTGGATCTCCCCTCCTCACCTGGTGGATAACTGCTCTCCAAAGCCAAACACAAGATGATTCTCTTCTTTTCCTGTGTACATAATGAGTTGGCCAGGAAAATACTACATTATCAAAAAAAGGCCCTTCAGTAATTTCTCGATGTGTTTCATATTTAGGACATCAGCTCATGAGATGGAAAGTTTTAAGGCTGAAGTAAATGTTCCTGGTGGGAGCAAAGTCAGCTTTGAACTTTACTGTCAAGAACTGTTACAACGACGACTGGGGTTTTATGAACAAACTATCATACTCCACCCAGGAAGCTTAGTGAAGCAGCTCCAGGTACATTCAATAATCTTTCTTGCTACACTGTGCACTCAATGGGTTTCACTCTGACCGGATGGCAAGTATTATCTCCAAAAGAATTGCTGCCCATTTGAATTCTTACACTTCCTGTTGAGACCTTCCTTAAATCCCATCTCATTGGTAAAACTTTTTTTTATATTTTCCAGTACCTCTTTCTTTGGCTCTGAAATAACTCCACAAAGGCTGGTATCCCGTCAACAAGTCACCCTTTATTTACACACAGAGAGTCCTTGACACTGATTCAGCTCTCTCAGAGCCAGCTCCCAGAGTGAACAGAACCCCTAATGCTCCTGTTTATATCTGTCAGCCAGGGCTCCCTGATTGGATCAGGTTAACAGCCCTAGTCAGGGAACTCATGTTCTACACAATTTGGAGGGATATGGGCCAGGAGCAGGCAGGTGGGTATAGTATAGTTTGGGATTATGGTCAGTATGGACTGATTGGACCAAAGGGGCTATTTCTGTGCTAAATGACTCTATCATGGCTGACTTCATTATAGGGTTCATCATCTACAGAGCTCAATTTTGACTTGATGCAGGTGAGGTTTATTTAATTTGTTCTTGGAATGTGACTCGCTAGACCAGAAGCCATTGCCCATCCCTAATCACATTGCTGCAGGTCTGGTTTCACGTGTAGGCCAGACCAGTAAAAGATCCATAAAGGACATTAATAACCAGATGAGCTTTTACAACAATTGACACAGTTACCATGAGACAAGCATTATATTCCAGATTTTACTGAATTCAAATTTCACTACCTGCGATTCAAATTCATGTTCCCAGGTTTTATGGTTAGCTGGTCCAGTTAAATGCATTAAATTATGATTACAGAGGAACCTCAGTTACCCAACATTCAATTATCCGACTTTCGGATTATTCAAACAAGATTGCAAGGTCCTGATGCTCGGCTAAACTATGTTATCTGGCATTTGATTATCCAGCATTTGATTAATCAAATGAAAAACTCTCCAACTGTGATGATCAGATCATCAAAATTCCCTCTGTACACATGTTAAAGCTGCTACAATATGTTAGATTAGATTAGAATAGATTAGATTTAGATTTGTTGTCACACGTATATAAAACTACTGTGATAAGTGTTTCTTCGTGTGGTATATAGAAAGTGTTGCCACGCTTAGGCGCCATCTTGAAGCAATGAGCATAATGTTAGCAAGGTCTCTGACTTGCCATGGCTGAATAAGTACTTCGATAGGTATGTGAATAGGGATGGTCTGGAGGGATATGGACCAGGAGCAAGCAGGTGAAACTAGTTTATGTGGGATTATAGTCAGTACGGACTGGTTGGACTATTACTCTGCTGTATGACTCCACGGCTCTACCACTGATTGAAAACAAGTGTTGTAAATATATCAAAGTCAAATTCCAATTGTGTACACTTGTGTGGTAGGAACAAGACAGTGACCAGAATTTTTCTCAATTGGTTTGGCCCACCCTCAATTTTTGGAAGTTTCTCAGACTCAAGGAGACTCAAATGAAATACAAACTTCATGGTTAAAACAATTGATTTGAAGTCCATTGCGGTTTCCCTACGTAGGTTCACACCTTACTGCCTGTGCTTCTCATCCTTCCTGATTTTAAAGGGTCCTATGGTGATGTTGTAGTGTTCCTTTCTCTAGGCCAGAAGGTCCCCCAACATGCTAAGGAAGTATAAACATATATAAAGCACTGAAACTTTTCTTCAACCTGTGAGGCAGGGAATGGGTTGAAGGGGGAAGAAATGAAGAAAACTGCAAATTCTGGAAATCTGAAACAAAAACAGAAATTGCTGCAAAATCTCAAAGTCTGGCAGCATCTGTGGAGAGAAATCAAAGTTAATGTTTTGAGTCCAGTGGCCCTTCTTCAGAACAGAATGTGTTGAAGGTGTGAGCAAGTCAAAATGGGACCACAGCAATCTAGCCCTAAGACAATGCAATGACAAGAACCCCAGACTGATCCTGGACCACCCAGTGGATCTGAAAGGATCTATTCAGCCAGTGCTGCCCAACATTGACTTAATTAGCAACTTCTATGTGACTGCAAATACTGTACTCTCCTCGTCATTGTAGTTGACATTTAGTGGCGGGTCAAACATTTCAAATTCCAAACTAATCCAGGGGGCAACAGGAGATTAATAAATAAATAAATATTACAACTCTGATAGTTCAGTGGTTTAATGTGGCACATGCTATTACACTGAGATCTTCAGAGCGGGCAGATCACAGTTTTCTCCCTAAACTGTGCTGTGTTAGCTAACAGAGACATCGTAAATGGTCTCAGCATTACTCACATAGAAAACAACCATTAGTTAAGATTCCTGCTTCTGATTTGTGCATTACTTGGATGTTGTATGTGGATGGGAGAAAGTGAGGTCTGCAGATGCTGGAGATCAAAGTTGAAACTTTATTGCTGGAACAGCACAGCAGGTCAGGCAGCATCCAGGGAACAGGAGATTCGACGTTTCGGGCACAGGCCCTTCTTCGGGAATGAGCAGAGAGTGTTCAGCAGGAGAAGATAAAAGGTAGGGAGGAGGGACTTGGAGGAGGGGCGTTGGAAATGTGATAGTCTTGACCTCTCCGCCTCCATCCTACTCCCACCTATCACCCTCACCTTGACCTCTTTCCACCTATCACATTTCCAACGCCCCTCCTCCAAGTCCCTCCTCCCTACCTTTTATCTTCTCCTGCTGAACACTCTCTGCTCATTCCTGAAGAAGGGCCTGTGCCCGAAACGTCGAATCTCCTGTTCCCTGGATGCTGCCTGACCTGCTGTGCTGTTCCAGCAATAAAGTTTCAACTTTGATATCCAAATGAATCCAACAAGAACTGGACCAAGCATATGTGGTACTCATAATCTTCTTCATCCTAAGTATACGCATGATTTTACTACAACTGCTAAGTATTTCATCAGTAATATTTTCAGCAACATAACACAAAACATCGCAGATAAGAAAAACTGCAGCATATTAACATGCCAAATTTCCCCTAAAGTAAATGCATTAAAATTCCATCAAATTTGACAATATTGTTATGTATTTGGCTTTAAGGGGTTAACACGTAGGGGGTTCCATACAACAGCCAAGCAGGGTGAGATCAATAGTTGTGATGTTGAGAAGATATGCTCTTCTTCATTAGGGTAAATAAAACCACAGAAAGTAGACAAAATCAAACACAAAATATTGCTGAGGAAAGGAGTGAACAAAGACAGAAATGGGAACTATTTAAATGTAAATCTATGATTCGCTCCAGTAATAATATCTAACAATATTCAATATCTAGGATCATACCAAAAGAGTACTTTGAAGTATTAAAGGGATTTTCTGCTATCTAGTGATCTCTGAGGCATGAAGTTTCCCTTTCTTGATATGTGCAAGATCAAGACAAACACTAGGCATACAGTAACAGTGATATCACCGCAGGGAGTTGGCAGCCAATTACACTGAAGTATTCTCAAACAGCAAATCAGAAAGTAAAATGCAGTAAAATCTTCTACTCAATTAAAATTTCCACAGAGTAAATACAAATCATCAGTGATACACATGGGATTAAAGTAGCTGAAATATCATAACTTTTTTTTAAATTTGAAAAAAACATTATTGCCATAATAATGGCAAAAAAGCATCCCAGTGATATAACATTAGATTTCTATGAGTAACTATTGAGTTATTAAAATTAAATTGCATTTATATAGTAACTGTTATGGCCACAGAAAGATCCAAAATGCTTTACAGCCAATAAAGTACTTTGGAAGTACAGTCAGTGTTGACACATAGCAGGCAATTTACATGTAGCAAGCTCCCACAAAAAGAAATGCTGTACTAATTATTGAAAAAATATTGACTATGACACCTGGAACAACTTTCTCATCAGTGGTGAGGTTCTGGAACCCACGAGTTCAAAGGGTAATACAGGCAAAAACCATAATCACATTAAAACATGCGGTGGAACAGTCAATGGGTTTAGGAATCAAAATTTGGAGAGTGGGATTAGTGTGACGAGGTATTCATCGACTGGTATGGACATAATGTGCCAGACGACTACCTTCTGTGCATGAAATCTTACTGTGTTTTCTATGTATCTATAACTCTTATTAAAAATAGTGCCATTGGCTCTTCTATGTCTACATTAGAGGACAGACAGGCCTTCACTTAGTAGGCTCTCGTCAAAAAGATAGCAGCTTAAATCTTCCAACTTCCCTCACTGGATTGGAATGTGTTGCTGGAAAAGCGCAGCAGGTCAGGCAGCATCCAGGGAACAGGAGAATCGACGTTTCGGGCATAAACCCTTCTTCAGGAATGAGGAAAGTTTGTCCAGCAGGCTAAGATAAAAGGTAGGGAGGAGGGACTTGGGGGAGGGGCGTCGGAAATGTGATAGGTGGAAAGAGGTCAAGGTGAGGGTGATAGGCCAGACTGGGGTGGGGGCGGAGAGGTCGGGAAGAAGATTGCAGGTTAGGAAGGCGGTGCTGAGTTCGATGGATTTGACTGAGACAAGGTGGGAGGAGGGGAAATGAAATTTTCAGCTCTGATCTCCAGCATCTGCAGACCTCACTTTCTCCTAGCCATAGTGAAGCCACACAGTGTCTAACTCAATGACTCGTCTCTGGTAAATACGAACGTTGTTGATCTCCTCTTGTGTTGAAATCAGAAACAGACATGAAGGTGACAATTGGAAGCCACCCACCCTGCACTGAGACTGAAGCCAGCCGTCTCTGGTTTGATGTTTTCAAGAAAGACCTTTATATCTGCGATGGGAAGATTTGGGTGTCAATCTTACAAGGTAATGCAACAATATCATTAAGGTAGAGATGGATTGTTTGTAGTGCCACCCCTCAGTGAAGTTGTTAATGAATAAATAGAATACATAAAGAAAGAAAGTCACATTTGTATGAACCTCAGCAAGGCTCATTACGGTCAATGAAATTTTTTTTACTCAGCCAATGAAACAGGGCACAATAAGCTCCCACAAACAGCAATATGATAGTTGCCAAGTGACCTGCTTTTGCAATGTTGATTGGTCAGGACTCCAGGGTTAACTCCCTTACTATTCTTTAAAATTGTGCTATGGTATCTTCTCCCTCCACTTGAGAGGATAGAATCATAGAATCCCTACAGTGTGGAAACAGGCCCTTCAGCTCAACAAATCCACACCAATCTTCTGAAGATCCATTCCCCTATCCTATTATCCTATACTTACCCGTGACTAATGCACCTAACCTGAACATTATGACAATTTAGCATGACCAGTTCACGTACCCTGCATGTCTTTGGATTGTGGGAGGAAACCTGAGCACCCAGAGGAAACCCACACAGACATGGGGAGAATGTACTGTCGCCCAACGGTAGAATCAAATGCAATACCCTGGTGCTGTGAGACAGCAGTGCTAACCACTGAGCTACCATGCCAGATAGATGCGACCTTTTTTCTTAACAATTCGCCTCTGACTGCACACCCCTGCTCAGGACTACACTGGGGTATCAACCCAGATTAGAACTTTCTAAAGAGGCATTTTGCCCACAATATTGTAAATCAGCGTTCAGGGTTCAAGTAGTGAGTCACGCTAATTCAGAGTGCATCAGTGCTGAACGGTACTGTCTTCCATGTGCGTCAATGATCAGATAAAGGTCTCTGAGTGTTGAATAAATTATCCCCTCCCCACACAACACATACACACACACCCACTCTCTTTCTGTTTCACACACACACGTATACACACACACACAC
>NC_057732.1:48948181-48983904 GCF_004010195.1 Chiloscyllium plagiosum | reverse complement strand
CAGTTCAGGCAGCATCCGAGGAGCAGTAAAATCGACATTTCGGGCAAAAGCCCTTCATCAGGAATACAGGAATCAGTATTCCTGATGAAGGGCTTTTGCCCAAAACATTGATTTTACTGCTCCTCGGATGCTGCCTGAACTGTTATGCTTTTCCAGCACCACTAATCCAGAATCTGATTTCCAGCATCTGCAGTCATTGTTTTTACCATAAAGGGTGTACACTGGATGTGGCCTGCCAGCTCAGAGTCAGTCCTTGAAATGAGGAGATTCTGCATCACCTGCTAATGTCAGTCAGTCAGGGTTCCTTGATTGGCCCAGGTTAACAATCCCAATCAAGGATCTCATAGTCAATAAGGTCCACCTGTTCCAATCACTACATGCACTTTCAATTTCCTGAGATGCACCAATTCCACAAACAATCCCAAACAGAGAGAAGGACCTCAGAATGAAAAGTGATGACCTCAGAACTCCATTTTTCTTACATTCTCTCCTCCACAGCCCTGTCATGTTTATGTCTTGTTTTCTTTGCACACAGTAAACAGGATTAATTCTCTCCCTTTCACACCTTTATTTACACCCATTTTACATCTTTCTTTTTCTTTCTTCTCAATAAGCCTCCCTTTTGTATTTTACATTGAGTTTCGACACCATCTGTCCTCTTGCCCCTCCTCTGGTTATGTCAAAAGTATATATAATAAAAATGCCTTTCAATCCTGAGGAAGAGTCATACTTAAGCAAAACGTTAACTCTATTGCTGTCTCCACAGATGCTACCAGATCTGCTGAGCTTCTCCAACATTCTCTGTATTTGCTTCAAAAAATGTCCCTTTCTCAAAAAACATAAGCTTTTCACAACATTCCAGATTTTTTTTTTTCAATTGAATGACCACATGTTTAGAATGACCCAAGAATAAATTGCAAATGTGACTCACTGCAACTTTTCAACACACCTGATTGTTGGTGAAGACTGAAACCGATGATGAACAAACTTCACTTCAACTAATCAATATTTTTCATTCTCTATATTAGACTGTTGAAGCCATGGCAACAATCCTGTCTGATCTCCGCCCAGAGGACCAGTTCACAATTATTGATTTCAACCACAACATTCGTTTCTGGAATCAACATCTGGTTCCAGCCACTCCCAATCAGATTGAGGATGCCAAAAAATATATTGAGAAAATCCAGCCGAGTGGTGGTATGTGTTTAGGGATGGATAAGCATAACCCCAGGTGACTCATTGCTGAGATTCCCTGTGAGGAAGGACTTTAACTCGATTTTACTCCTCGCAATGACATCGTAATAAAATAGCAATTGCTAAATGACAATTCATAGGTTGGAATTAGTGGCAACTTAGTGGCAACAAGTTGTAGTACCATCCACAACTATTTAAAAATTAGTTCAAAGATGTTGGTTTATTTGTTTTCTGCTTTTTCTTCATCAAATTTCAAATGTGTGTATGGTTTGCTACACATGATTCCATACAGTATCTCATCTAAGTGGCTGTCATTAATGTATGAGTTACAGGAAGTTTGACATGCACTTCTAATTCTACTAACTAGTGACCCAAAAGCAAAGGCTAATGCTCTGGGACCTGGAGCACTGCTCACCACTGCTCAGTTGGAGTATTATGTATATTTCTGGGTCACATTATAGGAAACGTGTGAATACATTGAAGAGAGTGCAGAAGGGATTTACAAGATTGGTTCCAAGGATGAGGATGAGAATAGGTTGAAGAATTGGGACAGTTCACCTTGGAGAGAAGACGTGATATGGAGGTGTTGGTGTTGGATTGGGGTGGTCAAGATCAAACATCTCAAGACACCAGGTTATAGTCCAACAGGTTTATTTGAAATCACAATTGGAACACTGGCCCTTCATCAAGTGATGATGGTACTGGTGGAGATTTTCAACATCATGAGTGGTTTGGATAGAGTAAATAGGGAGAAATTGTTTCCACTTGTAAAAGGAACAAGAAGAAGAAAGCATGGATAAAAAGTGACGTGCAAAGGAAGCAAGGGTTGATATGAGAAAAAAAAGATTTTTTTCTCAGTGAGTAGTTAGGTATGGAATATGTTGCCTGGATATATGGTGGAGGCTGGTTCAATTAAGGCATTTAAGAGGGCATTGGGTAATTATTCAGATAGAAATAGTGTGCAGACTTTGGGGGAGAAGCAGGAGACTGGCACTAAGTAATTTTGGTTGTGTGAAGAGCCATTGCAGGCAGGATGGACTGAATGGCCTCCTTCTGCTCTGTGATGCTTCTGTGATTCTTTGGCAGTTGAATTCAATTTACTAATCTGGAATTGAAAACTAGTCACAGCACTGATGACCATGAAACTATCATCGATCGATTGTCAATAAAACCGTCCTTGTTCATCAGCAGGCAAGGAAAACCTGCTATCCTTATCTGGTCCGGACCACATGCTGGACAGTGAGGGGGGGGGGGGTGTGTAGGGAGTTATATCTGAAATAGTCTAGCAAGACATTCAGTTGCAAGGTCTCTCAACGATGAACAACAAATACTGCCCTTGCCAGTGATGCCTATATCCTATCAAATAATAAGAGGTTTGGCAGCTAGCATTGTTTCAGTTGTGTGGATATCACAGCTAAACTCAACCCTGTGTGTCAATAATTAACATAATTAAGCTGATGATGAGGCTAATTCTTGTCGCATGGCTGAGATCAGCTAACACTGTACAGACTGAGAAGAAAAGCTGAGACAGAGATGATATCCACTGACTGACTAACTCACAGAGTTGATGAGGGAACCTTGTTATTTTTATTCCCTCTCAGTAATGTGGTTTACATTCCCCTCACTCAGTTTGATTTGGAGTGAACCACCTCTGATGCTGTTTGTCGCAGGTTGATGAAACAATGCTCTATCTCAGCAGAAACAGTAAAGTCATGTAACCCACAATATATTGATCTGCTACTAAGAGGGATCTACATTTAACTTGTCTCTTAAGAAAACAAAATGTAATTGACATATAAGGGATTTTTGATTTGTGTTGGGATGTGGGAAATATAGACAAGCCTATGTTTACTGTCCACCCAGACAACATTAATGACTAACCACCTTAAAAGTCCATGAAACCTTTCTAATGATTGTATTCCCTCCATCATGGTGCTGAGAGGGTAATTCTAAGTTCTGGAACCAGAAAAATAAAGGAACATGTAACTGTGCTCAAATCAGAATGGTGTATACCCTCAGAGTTGCATGAGGGAATGATGGTGCTGACAATTAAGATGTTATAGTTCTTGGCCAGTTTTAGTCCAGAGCTCACAAGGCTGGATGATGGTGTGAAAGCAATTTTGTGAGTTGTTGTAATGAGCTCTGCAATAGTTGACATTCTAGAACCACACAGTGCCAGAGTAGGGTGTTACTGAGTCCAGTGACAGGGTCAGTGGTTCAGTGAACTGCTTTGTCTTGAATGTCATTGAACATTTTAAAGGAGGTTATGCCACTTCAGGCATGTGGTGAGTATTCAATGTTCCCTGTAATGTCCTTTTGCAGTGTGCAGTGAGTTTGTTGCATTGCAAAGGTGATGGCCTAGTGGTATCATCATAGAATATTAATCCAGAAACTCAGCTAATGTTCTGGGCACCCAGGTTCAAATCCCGCCATGGCAGATGGCGGAATTTGAATTTAATGAAGAATCTGGAATTAAGGGTCAACTGATGACCAGGAAGTCACTGTCAATTGTCAGGAAAAACCCATCTGGTTCATTAATGACCTTTACCTGTTATCCTAACCTTGTCTGGCCTACATGTGACTCGAGACCCACAGTAATGTGGTTGACTCTTAACTGTCCTCTAGGCAATTAGAAATGGACAGTAAATGCTGGCCTGGCCCGTAACACTCACATCCCATGAGTGAACTTATTTAAAAATTGCACAGTCCTGTTACATTCACCATGAGGCCCAGCATTAAAGAACCTGAAAGGCTATTTGTGTGATACATATTGATCCCCTGTGCTGGTTTGGTGGGGATCTTACTCTCGATGTCAATCTTGTAGATGGTGGAGAATGATCAGGATATGAGACATTGACTACAGACAGGCCACTATCTGCAGTGAACGTGATGCTGATGTAGCCTGATCCAGTAAAGCCTCTGCTAAGTTTGCTGCTCAGGAAAGGTTGCAGATCAACAAGGAATTGTAAATCTCTGCCTCCAGTCTCAAGTAAATATTTTTGACGTGAGGTTGAATTTTCTGCAGATTTCTCCCTCTCCAGTTTAAAAAATCTTGGTACAGCCTGCCATGATCCTGGCCAAGCCCCTCCCACTGCATCTGGATCAGTATTTAAGGCAAGACCTCTGGAGCTCCGCCTTGGAGTGCTGTCGGTCAATTGGATGGGGAGCAAATCTCTGGATCTAGCAGAGCCAGAGTGGTGGAAAGGCCAATCCTGAAACTACAGACTGTCCCACCACACTGGGGAGACCAGGTCAGCCCTGAATCTGGAGATCTCAGCAATGGGGTGGAAGGTCAGTGGAGGGTGGGGATGCCAAGTTCAAGAGGGCCAGGAGAGGGCTAAGAGAGGAGGATAATCTCAGGAGGTTGAACGGGGTGGGGGCTTGCTGCTAAATATACCAAAGAAATCCCCTCCTCCTTGCCCAGCGGTATGTGGCTAAACCTCCAGATTTGAGATAAATACAGGCTTCAGCAAAAGAGGCCCCAAATTACCCATTAGTCATTCAATATCCCAAATAGCCCGAAGGTCAGGTGATCTGCCCTCAACAAAATTTCTAATAGTTCACAGGGGCAGGTGGACAGTGGGAAAGTCAAAGTAAGATTTTATAGGACCCTCGCCTTCAACCCACAAACAATGAGGTGTAAAGTCCAGCCCATGATATCTGAAGAGCGAAGGATTTGGTTAATATGGAGATATATAAAACAAAAAATTGACATTTCTGAAAAGTATAACTGTTGCAGACAACTAGTGAAAGAAAACAGAACTTTTAGAGTCATAGAGCTATACAGAATGGAAGTAGACCCTTCAGTCTAGCTCATCCATGTCCACCAGGCAGCCCAATCTGACCTAGTTCCATTTGCCAGCACTTGGCCCATATCTCTCATAGCCCTTCCTATTCATATACCCATCCAGATGCCTCTTAAATGTTGTAATTGTACCAGACTCCATCATTTCTTCGGGCAGCATGTTCCATACATGCACCACCCTCTGTGTGAAAAATTTACCCTTCAGATCCTTTTTAAATCTTTCTCCTCTCACCATAAATCATTGCTCCCTAGTTTTGGACTCCTCCACTCTTGGAAAAAGACCTTGACTGTTCACCCTATTGATGCCCCTCATGATTTTATAAATATCTATAAGGTCACCCCTCAGCCTGCTTTACTCTAGGGAAATGAGCCCCAGTCCAATCAGCTTATCCCATTAGCTCAAACCCTCCATTCCCGGCAACACCCTGTAAATCTTTTCTGCGCCCTCTCAAGTTTATCAATATCCTTCCTATAGAAAGGTGGCCAGAATTATATGCAGTATTCCAAAAGTGGTCTCATCAATGTCCTGTATTGGGTGCAACATGATGTTGCAACTCTTATACACTTCTTGGTTAAAAAAAAAAGCAAATCCAAAAATAATCATATATTTACTCCAGCTCTCTACATCCAAATTGCTCCACCAATTCGAGAAGCATTAATTTATTTACATGGCATGCATCATTCATTTACAGTTCCCATCTTTTATCCTTTAACAGGAACAAACATCAATGAAGCAGTCCTGTCAGCCATTTATATATTAACGGAAGCCAATAATTTGGGTCTGCTCGATCCACGATCTGTATCGTTCATTATTATGGTATCAGATGGAGACCCCACAGTAGGTAAGAACATGCTAACAATAATGTACATTATCTGGTGCTCAGTTGGCTGGATAGATGGTTTGTGGTGCAGAGTATTGCCAATTGTATGGGTTCAATTCCCACACCAACTGAGGTTACTATAAAGGACTCTCATTCTCAACCTCTCCTCTTGCCTGAGGTATAGTGACCCTCAGGTTAAACCACCACCAGCCATCTCTCTCTCTCTCTCTCTCTCTCTCTAATGAGAGGGCAGTCCTATTGTCCAGTAGGGCTTATATATTACCTTACATTTATATATTATCTGTAACATTATGCATACATAAAATGGATGAAGATGTATGGAATCTCCAGCACAGATAAAGACAATTTAGTCTAATAATATATACCAACACATATGTTCCACACACTCCTCCTCAAACCTTACTTCACGTAACTTTATCAGAAAAGTTTTGTTGTATAAGCAAAAATAGAAAATGCTGGAAAAACTCAGCAGGTCTGGCAGCATCTGTGGAGAGAGACAAGCATTAACTTTCAAGTATAATATAATTTCATCAGAACCAAATGCTGTTTAGCCTCATTAAGCAATGAAAATAATGCAATACCTGTAGTAAATAATCTGTGTTCTGAACAGGAGTCATACCAGGCTCAAAATGTTGATTCTGTTTCTCTCTCCACAGAGTTTTTCCAGCACTTTTTGTTTTCATTTCAGATTTCCAGCATCTGCAGTGTTTTGTTTTTATTTCAGTATGACTTTCTGTTACTTTCTCTTTCATGTGCTGATGGAGCTAACTTTTAAATGTACATATGTTAGCAATCTCAACACTGTAAAAACATATTCCAAACTTCAACCACTTTCTCCGGGAAAACATCTCCTGAATTCCCATTTGGACCAATTACTGACTATCTTATATCCATGACTTCGAGGTTTGATCTCCTCCACAGTGGAAACACTTTTTCCATGTCCACCCAGTTTAGCCCCTTCTTTCTGTTAAAGGTCTCCATCCGGCCCCGTTGGAGACTTCTGGGGAAAAACGGCTACATCTTCTCAATTCTCTGTAATTGTTAAAATCCCTCTGTCTGGTATCATCCTTGTGAATAGTAGTGGAAACATAATTATCCAGATGTGCCAAATAATACCAAACGTAACTTAGCTAATAAGATTTGGATGGGTTTAAATTGCAGCTTTTAAGGCCACAATAGAAAGGTATAAATAAGAACATCTGATAGGGTTTCCTTGTTATTCATTGGTAGGTGTTTGTAGGTCACAACTCCATATGACATGAAAACAGCCTCAACCTCCCTCTTTTCTTTAAGTGTAATATTTTTGAAATCCTCAAGTCTGATGTAATTTCATTCACCTTTGAATTCCAAGAATTCCGTAGTCTAATGAACACGGTTTCTATTAAACAGCAGGTACGTTTGAAATATGAATACGTCTAGTGTATGGTAACATTCAAAAATATTTTCTAGTACTTGATTTTCATTGTTTAATGAAAATAAACAGTGTTTGGTGATATTTGTGTTTGTGCTTTAATTGACATTGATGTCTTGTAAGATATTTCAACTTAATTGATCTTTTCTCATATTGCTTTATTGCAACACAATTAGCTTGCAATATATTTGTCAATATATAGCTGTCAACATGAATTAGTTCATTATTTTGACAAATATATACCTTAAATGAGGGAACATCAAAATTTGAGTAAAAGAACTTGCATTTATATAGCATCTTTCATGTCAGTGCATCATAGCCAATGAATTAATCTTGAATTATGGTCAGGTCGTTGTAGAGAAACATTATAGTTAATATGTAGACAGCAGGGTCTCACAGATGGCAATAAGATAAGGGACCAGTTAAACAGGTAATTATTTTCTGTAGTGAAATGACCCATTTCTCTGATTCTATTGTGGTAAGTGTTTTTAGATAAGGAATGAATCAAATAGTTTTCTTCAGTCCTCTATACTTTCCACCAACTGAACTGGACATTATGTTTACGATAAGGCCCTGCCGAGGTCTTGCCCTAGGCATTACAATGCTTTATATTGCATTGGTCTAGCCATACATCCTACAATTGTTTTTGTTATAATCTTTCAGCATTGGTTGTGAACATTTAGAATTTTTCTAATTAACTTGTTCAGAGATGTTATTATACTCCTCTGGACCAGGTGGGACTTGGCACATGTAGGATAACACCAAAATGCATTTCATACTGAGCTGACTGTAAAATGGAAGTTGACATAGCATAAAAATTAGATCTGCTTACATAGATAATGATCGTTAATTGCATCTGCTAGGTGCTTGCCCAGTTCTTCATCAAATCTAGATTAGACAATATTTTTTCTTTCTAGTCAGGGTTCTGACACAGATTTTCAAACTGCTGAACAGTATTCTCATCGGATTTAGTTAGTTCATCGTTATAGATTGTGAAGAGCATTGTGGGTCTACCTATGGTATAGTAGTTCAAGAAGATAGCTCATCATCACTTTCTTCATGGCATGGGGGCAAAAAATGTTAGGCCAGTGAGCCACACCCACATCCCATGAGCGAATATTAGAAAAAAGTATTGGTTCGATGTAGATCCGTGCAGGGCTCTAGTAATGAGCACCCTCCTTAAGGAACCGCTAACTTTAAAGATGGCAATTTAAGAGAATGTAACTAATTCCATGTGCCTCCAGCTTTGCCTCCAATCCCCAGTGTCATGAACACACTATCTATGTTGGCACTTCAGTGTGATACTGAGGGATGTTTTATCTTCTAAGATTGAATCATTAAACCAAGGTCATGCCTACCACTTAGATTGCCATAAAAAACTCCCATGGCTGTCTTCAAAGAACAAAGGGAATTTTTCTCAGTGTCCTGCATAATCTCTCAAATAACATCAAAATATCTATTACCCTGGTTATTTACCTCAGTGTTGTTTGCATACATTTCCTTTGTAAATTGTCCACTATTTTTCTTATATTATTCCTTTGTCTACATTTTGAGTGTACATAATTCACTGCTAAGCATTTTGGTTCATTCTGAGGTTATGAAATCACCTTTGAAAATTCTTTAAAATTTTAAAATTGCAATGATTACAAGGTCACCTACTTCCATCAGTCTAGCTATCTCCTTGAATAATTCAACGTTCTTAGGGAATGACTTGCTTTTCTAGAGTCATGTTTTAAGTCTCTATTAATCCTTGTCTTTCAAGGTAGTCATATGTGGTATCCTTAACAAGTCCTCCTAACAACATTCTTCTGACTATCATCATCCTAATGGGCCTATAATTATCTCCCTTTGCCTGCTTGTTTTTCCTTTCTATATATTGAGAATATTCACCCCAGTCCATTAAAATGATTAGAGGAGAAAGTGAGGTCTGCAGATGCTGGAGATCAGAGCTGAAAATGTGTTGCTGGTAAAGCACAGCAGGTCAGGCAGCATCCAAGGAACAGGAGAATCGACGTTTCGGGCATAAGCCCTTCATCAGGAAAACTAATTTGAGAGCACATTTTCCTTTCATCTTTATATGTCATCCACTTTAACATTTACAAAGGCACTTTGCACTAATGGTAACTCAGCATAGTCAGCAGGAGGGAACATTAATGCAAAGTAGTCATTTAAAGCCTTGGCCATGACCATGGAGTTCACATGAAACAGCCCTCCTTCATTGGCCCTTTGGTGGCCTTTTATCACCCTCCAATTCTTAATATAATTAGAAAAGGCTTTACAATTGATACTGTAAATATCTGCCACTTTCTTTTCCATTGTCAGTAAAATGAAAAGAAAAAAGATATGCATTGCTTGATCAAAACAACTGTTATCCATGTAATGATGCGAGCTGAAGAACCTACTCCCATGTATTTATTGAGAAGACAAAACCCTCCCCTGTTCTTTCTGGTTTGAGCAGACACTACGGGTTAATCTACCTCCATGGATACAACTCTGCATTACTTTGTATCCTGAATCCTACCTGCTATGAGGTCCAGATGTCAGCATTCAGTCCAGATGTCAGGCTGCTCTCCTAGACAAGATTGCTCCTGTTTTGATTCTGCTGCATTTTTGTCTCTGCCTTATCTAAGTGTTACAAATGGCTGACTCTCTGGAGTTCCATTAAAGGCTTTCATTTACATACTAAAGTATAAGAACATTGATCCCTGCAGTACAGTCTCCAGTACATCTCTTCTGAGAGACTCAGCAATATGTGACTGTGAAGTTATCGTCAATATACCAAACTTTCAACCATACCAAAGTATCTCACTCTCTAGCTGCTTATCCAACATCCCACATTCCAGCCAGCTTTACGGGAAAACCCAACTGTGGCAACAGAAGTGACTACTAATCTGTCCACAAACCAAACCCGCAGAAATGTTCTACCCAAGCCAGACCAAATAACCATCAGAGCTGGGCTCCAATAAATTAAACTTTTGCAACAGCAATGATTGCAAAGGATTGCTGAAATTTCAACTTGGCCCAGATTTTGCAGTATAATGGTTGGACATGTTTCTGTCACTGTTCCTCTGAAATGACCAGTAATGTCTCGAGTCCATACATGTGCAATTAAATGCCTGACAATGCTCAGTGAGTCTCTGCTTCTTCAGAGAGTGCCACAATGAGGTCCTCATAGACTATAGTTGGATAAAGACTTATAAATTGCTGAAAACTTCCACTGCCATTTTATTGGTCTCAATGAAGAAACTCCTTAAAAAGGTTAGATTTTGTTGAATGACGCTTCTTAATGGCATGCTAAATTTTTTTGTCGGTGTTTTTTGTAGATGTGAGATGACCTTTCTCCATTATGATTTTTATCAAATCTTCAAATAACATGGTAAGCTAAAGTCTCTGTCAGCACTCTCAGATGGAGATAAAATATCCCGTGAAACTCTTTTGAAAAGCAGAGGAGTTACATCCGGTATCCTGGCCAATGTTCATCCCTCAAGAAGTACACAGGTGTCCTTGGGAGCTTGCTGTGGGCAACTTGACCATCATATTTTCTACATTACAACCACAACTACATTTCATAAGTATTGTATTGACTGTAAAGCATTTGGGATGTCAGAAGGCCAGAACTTACTTCCTTTTTATTAAAAGTACTGAACTGACCATTAAAAGTGAATGTGTAACTTTCAAATATTTAACTAAAACTTGTTCAAAGAGGGATACCAAATCTTTAGAATTTGATTTTATAATCCAGGTGAAATTAAACTGAGCAACATCCAGAGAAATGTCAGAAGAAAAATGCAGGAAGATATCTCTCTTTTCTGCCTCGGAATTGGTTTTGATGTGGACTACGACTTTCTAGAAAGGATAGCTCTTGAAAACCGAGGAATTGCTCGGCGTATTATTGCGAATGTCAATGCATCCAGTCAGCTGAAGGTAATGCGTTACTAATAACAATCAGATAAAGCCCTTTGTATCTGCCATTCCCATTGTTTTAACTGCTATTGTTTCTGGGGCTTTTTTTGTTGTCTGCTCAGTTATGGTTACAGTGTTGATAATAAATCCAAATTTTCCTCTAACAGGTTTCCATTTCTGAGTGGTAGGTGAAAGGGCATTATTAAGTTATGTACTATTATAAATAGTCAACGGAAAAATCCATGTATTTCTCTTGGCAAATTGATGATAGGCATCATAACTTCATCTCAAGTCTTTTAATAGAGTTTTGATGTATTTATATTGGCAAGCATCAAAACAGCATGATCTGCATTTGAATTATTTTAGCCTCATCTACTTTATTGTTTTGATATTTTGTGCCTTCCTGTACTGGCTCTTCAGTTTATCACAAACAAGAGGGAGAAGTGAATTTATTTAATTTCACTGTTCTCCTCATCTGTCTGTAACAGAGGTGGTTTTGGACTTATTTACGTTGTTTTGTTTATTTTCCCTTTTGAAATGGATTGTGGATTTTCCCCCTCCTCAAAGCCTTTGTTTAGGAACTAAAACCAATAGTTTTTTTTCAAGCATTCAGCTTGGGAGATAATTCACAATATTGACACACAACAAGCTTACATGGAAGAAGGAAAAGTAACAACAAAAAGTTATGAATTACTTAGAAAATGATATTGGTATTAATTCACATTAATTAGAGTCCAGTAAAGTCAATGTCCAATGTAGGTCCTTTCCATTGAATGTGGAACAACTGGTCTTTGTTAAAAAGTCCCAGTCTATATCAGATTACCCAGGTAGCATAAGGTATCTCAAAATTTTGAGAAACAGGTGTATTGATTGTTTCACATGCCACTATGTCCTATGGGGTTCCTTCACCTTAAATTCCTTAATCAAGTGTGCTTCATTATACATCCTAATCCAGAATTGCCTGTTCCCTAGTGGGCTGTACCACAACCTGCTCCAGCAAGCCATCTCACAGACATTCCACGAATTTATTTTCTTAAGATCCGCTACCAACTGATTTTCCCAGTCCACCTACATATTGAAGTCTGCCATGATTATTGTAACAGTGACCTATCTTACATGACTTTTTGATCTCCTAATTTATTTTCTTTCCCAGGCCAGTATGTAACTCCTATCAGGGTCGTTTCTCCTTTGCAGTTCCTCATCTCTACTCACATAGATTCTACATCTTCCAGCTCTATATCACTTCCTTCTATCGATTTAATTTCATCTCTTACTAACAAGAGTCCCCACCCGCTCTGCCTATCTGCCTGTCCTTTGAATAGGACGTGTTCACTTGGATATTTAGTTCCCAGCCTTGATTCCCTTGCTGTGTGATACCCACAGCAATGTATCTGCCAATTTCAATCTGTGCTGCAAGCTCAAATACCTTGTTTTGTTAATTGTGTGTATTTCAGTACAACTCCCTCACTCCTGAATTTACTGCCCCCTTCTCATAACTGTCCCCTTACCTGCTGTGCTTGAAGTTAGATTCCTGACTTTTCCTTACTCTCTGTCCTAATACTTGTTCTGGAAACGTTACCTCTTTAATCTTGTTGACCCAGTGGGTGGCACGGTGGCACAGTGGTTAGCACTGTTGCCTCACAGTGCCAGAGACCCGGGTTCAATTCCCGCTTCAGGCGACTGACTGTGTGGAGTTTGCACATTCTTCCCGTGTCTGCGTGGGTTTCCTCCGGGTGCTCCGGTTTCCTCCCACAGTCCAAAAATGTGCAGGTCAGGTGAATTGGCCACGCTAAATTGCCCGCGGTGTTAGGTGCAGGGGTAAATGTAGGGGAATGGGTCTGGGTGGGTTGCACTTCGGCGGGTCGGTGTGGACTTGGGGCCAGTTTCCACACTGTAAGTAATCTAATCTAATCTGTGCCAATTTGCTCATGGTTCAGGTCATAATCCAGAGATTACAAACTTTTCAGTTCTGATTTTTAATTTAATCCCTAGTTGCTCATATTCCCTCAGCAGAACCTTTTTCCTTCTTCTATCTATATAGTCAGTACCTACACGGACCATGACATGTAGATTTTTCCCCTCTCTCTCCAAGTTCCTCTGCAGCCCAGATGAGATATCCTAAACCCGGGCACGAGGCAGACAACATAGCCTTCAGGACTCTCGATCCTGTCCACAAAGAATAATATCTAATCCCTGACTATACTATCCCCAATTACAGCAACATTTTTCTTTTCTCCCCCACCTTGAATGGTTCTGTGGTGTTATGATCAGTTTGCTCATCTTCCCAATAGCCCAAATTCCATCCACACAGGAAGCAAGAAACTCAAACCCATTAGACAAACTCAAGGGCTCAGGCTCCTTCAGCACCAACCCCTGGATCACTGTAGCTGCCTCACTGGTAATCACACACTCCTGTCCCTCACCAGTGGCTGAATTTGAGGTGGTTAATCTAAGCGGTGTGACTGCCTCCTGAAACACAGCATCCAGGTAACTCTCCCCCTCCTTGATGTGTTACACTATTTGAAGCTCAGACTCCAGTTCATCATGTGTGAGCTGGAGTTCATCAAACAACCAACACTAGCTTCAGATGTGGTCACTATGAATTACATTGGGGTCACCAGCTTCCACATCATTCGGTTACACCATATTTTCTGGCCTGGCCTCTCTATTTCAATTGCTTTGTTAATAATTTGAGTTTTAAAACTTTGTACTGTTCTTTTAGTTTGTTGCATGTAAGTATTTCCCCTATTTATTTTCAATCTGAAAGTAACCTATAATAGAAAATAAATTAATAGCTATCACCAGCCAATGAATTTAAGGTTTATCTGTGATGAAAATCTTTTGAGCTGAGCAACTGATCCTGGGTTTCAATTTATCCTGTTAAAAAAACCTCACAAACTATGAGCGAAGGAAGCAAAAAGCACCTCTTCCCCTCTGCCCTGAATTCCCAAATTGTCTCTAAATTCTCTGAGCTATATATTCGCTTGTGCTGTGTCTCATTCTGGATGTGATCTCTCCTTCCTGGCCATGTGAGACTTATTGATCACTAGTGCTTGATTACCCTCCGCACTACATCCCTGACCAAGAGGACTGAGTTCACAATGCAAAATATTATTGTATTTAGATATTGAAACTTTCAAGTCCAGTTTAGGTTGACATTAATAAACTGTGATTCTAATTGTGAATGACAGGATTTCTATGAAGAAGTGGCCACTCCATTGCTGAGAAAGATTGACATACACTACGGTGACGATGTGACAGATGTGACACAAAGTAGTTTTGATAAGTATTTCAGCGGTTCTGAGATAATTGTAGCAGGAAAACTGGCAGAGAAGAAACCTTCACCGCTCCAATGCCTGGTGACCGCGTCCTCAGTAAGTACATTCAGTGAGGCATTGATCAGCACAACTTTCTGAACATGAAAAGAAATATATTGTTTGGTTACAACCATTATTTGTCATTCATTTGCTCCAAACGTTTTGACCTAATTTCCAGCAGCAATTGTATTCCACTTCAGATAAACATTCACAGCAGGTTGCATGCTGTTAAAACTCTTGCACAACTAGGGTATACTAACAATTGGCCCCCGCATCTAATTCTTAACACACATTTGTTTATCATCTGTGCATCAACAAGAATAAAACAAAAAGCCAAAAGCACGAAGACAACAAGAGAATGTGGGAAATGAAAGAAGGAGGAGAGAGAAGGGGAGAATGAGAAAATGGCAGAAAGAAGGGAAAGAATGGGGCAGTGATGGGAGACTAGGAAAGGGAAAGAAAAGTGAAACAAAGATGAAGATCAATGGAAGGGAAAAAAAATAAAAGCTTGCTTTTGTTAACATTATTAAAACAATGTCTTATGCATTAAATTGGTATTCAGCATCTGTTGCTTGGTAGTCACCAACAGAAGATACTTTTGCTCTTCTTCAAACAGTACAACCATAGTCACAATATCTAGTTGAACACAAAGATGGGAGCTTAGTTCACCATCTCATCCAAAAGGCAGCATTTCTGGCAATGATGTATGTCCAAGATAGTGCTTTCAAATGCCAACCTATAACATTATGTGGTGTTTGAATCCAAAAGTGAGGGTCAGTACATTTGAGAGAGACCAATATCCTAATAAAAGGGAGCAGGAAATAATGAGAAATCATAAATTCATACAAGTAACATAGAATATATACTACCTGTAAATGAGACAATTATAGCTAATCTGGTGTGCTAGTGAGAAATATCTAAACATTTTTAGCTCCTTAATTATATAGATCATTGTCTGAGGTATCCGGTGGCAAATTGGTTTAAACAGAACCAACTGGAAATAGAAAGAATCAGTGTTTTAACTAACAAATCAGATTTCAACAAAAATTAAGAGAAAGTAGATATTTATATGAACCATAATAGATTTGTAAACTGAATTATTAATATTAAGCAATAGGAAACAAAAGTGAATATAATCCTTATAAGGTAGGTATTATGATTCCAGCTGATGGTAATACTGAACAACTCAGATCCCAGAGTGAAACCAGGCTTGAAAAATAATAAATTTTACTTTTGTAATTTGGTTACTGTAATAGTCACTGATTGAATGTATACACAAGAGGTTGCAAATGTATTTTTACATATAACATATAAATTAAGTCTATTTCATAATGGAAAAGACAAAAAATCTATATATATTTATATGCAAGATGATTTGGAAACTTCTTACCATAAACAGCAAAAAGGTGGCTCCTTTTTCCTAACTCCTTTATTCTTTTAGTGAAATTTTGAACATTCACCAGATGTGATTCTCCACATTATTGTCTCTTCCCAAGAAACAGGTACAGGCTAACTCACTGATATGTCCTCACTGAACTACAAGAAAGGCTTAGTACTTTTTAGAACACTGTCGATTTGGACCGTTAAAACAGCTTAAAACTTCTTTCTAATTCTGATGGCCTTTCATTTTTATCACCAATCATGGGATGTGGATGTCACTGACGTGGCCAATATTTATTGCCTATCCCTAATTGCCCAGAGGGCAGTTAACATTGCTCTGGGTCTGGAGTCACATATAGGACAGACGAGGTAAAGACAGCATATTTTCTTTCCTAAATGATATGAGCAAACCAAATAGTTTGTCTAACAATCAGCAGTGGTTTAATTTGGCTCTTAATCCTGTTTTTTTTTAAAATTTACACAAGCTCCTGCTATGGCGGGATTTGAATCCCAATTCCCAAGACATCATCTGTGTCTCTGGATTAATAGTCAATTATTAATACCTCTAGGCCATCACCTCCCAATATGCATAAAGGCCACCAAAATGAAACTGACTTTCTGCTGATATGGATCCTTACTTCTAATTTGGACCTATTCTTGACCACTCTTCATCTGTCTCTCCCTAGATCATAAATCTTCAGTTGTTAAACACTTTAGCCATTATCTCACTAAGTAGCTTGTCTAGTCATTGAACTTAAGTCATATAATTTCTTTGAAATGTTGTTTTGATCCACTGCTGAAAAGTGAGTTTCGAACCCTTAAAAACATAGGAGCAGAAATTAGGCTATTCAGTCCATCGAATCTGCTCCGCCATTCTATCATGGCTGATAAGTTTCTCAACCCCATTTTCTCACTTTCTCCCCATAACCCTTGATCCCCTTGATACTCAACAACCTATCTATCTCAGTCTTAAATATACTCAATGACCTGGCCTCCACAGTTTTCTGTGGCAATGAATTCCATCGATTCACCACTCTCTGGCTGAAGAAGATGCTCCTTATCTCCATTCTAAAAGGTCTTCCCTTTACTCTAAAGCTTTTCCCTCAGGTCCTAGTCTCTCCTACCAATGGAAACATCTTCCCAACATCTACTCTGTCCAGGCCATTCAGTATTCTTCATGTTTCAATTAGATCCTCCTTTATCCTTCTAAACTCCAGCAAGTATTGACCCAGAGTCCTCATAAGTTAAGCTTTTCATTCCTGGGACCATTATCGGGAACCTCCTCTGATCATGCTCCAGGGCAAGTACATCTTTCCAAAACTGCACACAACACTCCAAATGTAGTCTGACCAGAGCCTTATAGAGCCTCAGAAGTTCCAAAATAATAATAATAAATCATAAACCTTCTTCATTGACCTTTCCAAGTAACATTTTGATGATCTAATTTTGTAAGTACAATATGTAAATTTATGGGTAGACCACATATCTCTAAGCGGAAGTGGGTACTGCGGATGCTGGAGATCAGAGTCAAGATCAGGAATGATGAAGGGCTTTTGCCCGAAACATCGATTTTCCTGCTCCTTGGATACTGCCTGACCTGCTGTGTTTTCCAGCACCACTCTAATCTTGACACATACCTCTAAACCCTTCCTATTTATATAGCCACCCAGATGCCTTTTAAATGTTGTAATTGCACCCACCTCTACCACTTCTTCTGGCAGCTCGTTCCATCCATGCACCACCTCTGCATGAAAATGTTACCCCTCTGGTCCATCTTAAACATTTCCCCTCTCACCTTAAATCTGTGCCCTCTAGTTTTGGACTCCCCCACCCCAGGCAAAAAACCTTGCCTATTTACCTTGTCCATGGCCCTCCTGATTTTATAAACCTCAGTATCCAAAGCTCCAGGGAAAAAAAATCCCAGCCTTTTCAGCCTCTTCCTATAACTCAAGTCATGTGTACTCAAGTTCAAAAGTACAGGAATACAGAGAAAAGTTTTCAAACTCACCACACACAGCGCCATCTTAGGTATAAGTATCTAGGCACAAGAACTTAAGCGCAAGGTAGAAAGAAATAAGGAACTAAGTTAAAAGTTAAACATTACAGTGACCCTTAGTACAGCATAATAAAAGGAAAATAAAGTTACAACTTAAACCCTTCACCCTGGCAAAATCCTTGTAAATGTTTCCTAAACCCTCCCAAGTTTAACAAAGCTTCCCTATAGAAGGTCCCAGCGTTTAAGTGCAATGCATGATGTGATTCCTGATTAGAAACTGCATAGCACTGAACTCCAATTTGCATTCTGACTTGTAACTTTTGTGGAGTTCCCAATGTTCAGTGCACACACCGAAGGCGAGGCCAAAGCCCAGTGTGGACGGGTGCCTGGATTGGAGCTTTGGCAGCCTGAGATGCCAGGAGCGGGCCCAGTGAGCCAATGGAGCTAGGGGAGATCGAGCCAGTCTAGGGAAAGCATGTCAAAGCAGAGGAGATTGAAGATTTATAGGAAGTGTGGTCCCAACATGGCTAAGTACTTAAGAAAGGCTGCAAAGTTTGAACTTTTGCTTTATTTTTTTATTTTCAACTTAATACTAATAAGGACTGTAATGTTTAAGTTGTAACTTTATTTCTTTATTTCCCTCTTTTATGCTGTACAAAGGAGAAAGTGAGGTCTGCAGATGCTGGAGATCAGAGCTGAAAATGTGTTGCTGGAAAAGCGCAGCAGGTCAGGCAGCATCCAGGGAACAGGAGAATCGACGGTTCGGGCATAAGCCCTTCATCAGGAAGGGCTTCCTGAAGAAGGGCTTATGCCCGAAACGTCGATTCTCCTGTTCCCTGGATGCTGCCTGACCTGCTGCGCTTTTCCAGCAACACATTTTCAGCTATGCTGTACTAAGGGTCACTCTATTGTTTAACGTTTAACGTTTAACTTAGTTCCTTATTTCTTTCTACCTTCCCCTTAAGTTCTTGTACCTAGGTACTTATATCTAAGATGGTGCCGTGTGTGACGACTTTGAAAACTTTTCTCTGTACTCCTGTACTTTTGAACTTGAGTACACATGACCATAAAGTCTAAATCTAATCTAAGATGTAGTCTAATGTGTTAGCTACGTAGTTCAGCATTCTGGTAGCTTTCTTGATTGTTGTTGTGCATTGGTTCAATATATTAAGTATTATGTCTATTACAACTCAGCAGACCATGACTATTTTAACCACTAAGTAAGCAGTACTTTGTGTTTATTTAAATAAATTTGACCTGGCAGTTGTTCTGACCAGTCACACATCTTATCCACTCATACTATCTTTTCTGAAGTACCCTCCTACTTTAGTGTTACAGCACTTATCGCATAAAATATGCAAAATTTGTCAATGACCTGCATTGACATCAATTTTAAAGTTGTCATTTACCTCCAGGTGAAACAACTCTGTTTACTCCAAGCTTGCACTTGTTAAGGTGTGCAAAATGCAAGAAGACCATAAGTAAGCAACAAGTCA
Source organism: Chiloscyllium plagiosum (assembly GCF_004010195.1). Taxonomy (NCBI): domain Eukaryota; kingdom Metazoa; phylum Chordata; class Chondrichthyes; order Orectolobiformes; family Hemiscylliidae; genus Chiloscyllium; species Chiloscyllium plagiosum. Next base: position 48,964,560 of record NC_057732.1, on the reverse strand, counting down.
TGAATGTTCAATAACTCTATGTTTACTTAAAACTTTCTAAATCTCTCTGTGGGATTACAGTTTGTACTAAGTGCCAACTCTACTTTAAATAATGCTGTGGAAATGAATGGAGTTGGGACAAATTGGACAAAAGGTCACTAAACAGATGGGACATTTTCAATACTTAAGTAGTGTCCTGTCATGTTAAACCCAGTTGCATATAGCAGGCAATTTTAATTTGCATGAATACACTGTTATAAACAAAAGGAACTGTATCTGAATACTTAAATCTTTTGTTAAAATTTAGTTTGAATCCAAGTTATCTATCTGCATACTAAATTTGATTTAATTCAGATGTTGCATTGTTTAAAAGAAACAATAATGATTTTGTTTAACTAACAGAAATTCAAATTGATCATACGAACATGCTGTTTGTTTTTGCTCTGCTTGCTCTTTCTGAGATAGCTTTCTGTTTTTCTTTATGCTTTTGACATGCTTTAAGGAAGTGTAACTGCAAATAAAGATTGTTTATATTTCATGGGAATTGTAATTTACATAATAGTTGTCGACAGGTATAGCAGAATTCCAAGACTACTAGCTGACGGATCATTATGTATTTTCAAGTTCTTCTCATATCAGCAGCCTACACTGAAATTTTTAGAGATATCTTGAATAAAATGCATCAGATTTTTTTGGATTAAATTACCTAATGATTTGGTAAACATATCAGGTTTGGTTTTAGTTTTCACTTTAGCTTTAGTTTGGTCTGAATTAGATAAATTAATCTGTGCACAGAGCAGTAAATTGAAAAAAAGATGGCTCGAGATAACAATGACATAAAAATATAATGGAGAAATCTCTGAAAAACATTTAATTCTGGAGGCACGACCAGACATTACCAGTAGAAGTTTGTCAGAATTTGTTCTAAGCTGGTTCTGGATTGTTGATGATATTAATGTATCAAATGTGAAACCTTGACATGTGCTTTACTGATTTTTTCTCTTTCAGGCAAATGATGATCTAATGTTTCAAGTAGACTCTCCAATAGATGAACTTGACAAGATTCTGGCTAAGCAGAAATATGTACTTCCAGAGTTTGCAAAGCAGCTATGGGCCTATCTTACTATTAACCAGTTGTTATCTGAGAGGTCAGTAATATCAGCCTCAGTGTATTGTTTTAGTTAGGACATTAACTTGTTTGAAATAGATGATATACCCCTCCTATAGAAGATAAAAATAATTTGAAAAAACAGTATTTGTTTGATAATATCACATTTCACAACTTCCAATCATTAAAGATTTCTGACTGCAATACCCCTTTAGAATAATGTATTTGATAACAGATACAAACCTATCCTTCAACCACAATGATATTATTTATCAACATTATTTTGATTGTTCTTTTAGTCAGCCACAGTGGTTTCCTCACATAAAGATCAATTCTCTGAATTTCCATTTCACAACAGAGTGCTTGCCCAGTCAGCTTTGCAGAAGAGGAATATCACAAGCAGAATTTTAGCTATTGCCCTGGTTCACCAACTTATAACACCTGTGACTGCCATGATGGTAGAGAATGACGAAACTGGCCAGAGACTGTTGGCAGATTCTCCTAAAAGCACCAGAAATGGATGCTGTACAGGTTAGTAAATGTACAGCATTAAGAATGTTTGCCATTTTTCCCAGGGTTGGGTCTTGGTTCCAGCACTGGACAAAAGTCACCGGCCACCAGACTCAAAAAGAGCCAAGTTGAGGATACAACAGAATGCTGAGTGACCTAACTACAAGTCGGGTCTCCGTCAACGCCAGCTATCTTACTATCTGTTTCCCTGACAACAACAAAAACTAATTGTCAGAAGTCCAATGTTAATTTCATTATTAAAAATCATAGGAAAATTGCATCAGCACTGCAATTATCATAAATGCGCAAAGATTTGCTACAGTTTGTACAGACAATTTATAGGCTAATAAGATATTCGCAGCTTTATGTAAGAATGGGAAAGTATAGGTGGTTGATTCAGGTGTTCCCTGTATCCACGGATGATAAGTTCCAAGACCTACTACAGATGCCCGAAACCTCGCATAGTGGTGAACTCTACCATTTAAATGGGAAACTTACTGCCCAGGTCCTTGCTCTTGTTTATTTCTGGAATGTTACATGTAATATTTTCAGGCCACAGTAAACCGCAATTCTAATCCAATTAAATTAAAAGTTGACTTACAAATGACGGTAAGAAACTGAGGGTCATAGTAGAGGGTTGTTGTTCGAACTGGAGGGCTGTAATCAGTGATGTGACACAAGAATCAGTGCTAGGTCCACTGTTGTTCGTCATTTACACAGACAATTTGGATAGTTAATAAGGTTGCAGGTGACGCCAAAATTGATGGTTTGGTGGACAGTGAAGAAAGTTATCTGAGAGTAAAATGGGATCTTGATCAACTGGGCCGGGGGCTGAGGAATGACAGATGGAGTTTCATGCAGATAATTGCGAAGTGTTGTATTTTGGTAAGTCAGACCAGTACAGGACTTAAACAGTTAACAGTAAGGACCTGGGGAATATTGTTGAACAGCAAAACTTAGGGAACATAGTTCCTTGAAAGGAGCATCACAGGAGGACAGGGCGATGAAGAAGGCTTATGGCACGCTTACCACATCAGTCAAAGCATTGAGTAAAGGAGTTGGGACGTCATGTTATTGCTGTACAAGACATTGGTAAGGCCATATTTGGAGTATTGCATGCAACTCTGGTCGGTCTGCTAAAGGAAGAATGTCACTAACAGGAGAGGGTGCAAAAAGATATACAAGAATGTTACTGAGACTAGAAGGATTTATAAGGAGAGGTTGGATAAGCTGGGACTTTGTTCCCTGGAGCGGAGGACACTGATGAGTGATCTTATAGAGTTTATAAGGTCATGAGGGTCATAGATAAGGTAAATAGCCAAGATTATTTCCACATGATAGGGAGTCCTAAATTAGAGGGCATAGCTTTAAGGTGTTAGGAGAAAGATTTTAAAGGGACCAAGGCTCAACTTTCCACACAGAGCGTTAATGGAATGAGCTGCCAGAGGAAATGGGAGAGGTGACGGTTACAAAATTTAAGACATTTGGCCAGGTACATGGATAGGAAAGGTTTAGAAGGATATGGACTAATGCAGGAAAATGGAACTAGTTCAGTTTAGGAAACTTTATGACTTTATGACTCTATAACTGTTACTCTGTTGGGGTTTTTGTGGTATATTGGTAATATCCCTACTTCTGAGCCAGGAGGCCTGGGTTCAAGGCCAGGGTCCTGCTCCAGAAGTGCGTCCTAATACCTCTTAACAGGTTGATTGGAAACAATCTATGAATGTTATTGCATGCCTTCCCATATACGATTATATCATTAGATATGTACAAGTGTCAGAAAATTACAATATTCCCCTCACTGTATGTCACAATGTCGAAGTAAAATTAAGAATTCTATTCTGCCACATATGATATTGAATAAGATGTCCAATCAAGATAAACAATATTTTTTTCCAGCTATTATGATTTCAAAAGCCAAACATTAACATTTTTATAATTATGTTTCATGCAATAGAGTGAAATACACAATAGCCATTGGAAGAAATGAATCCTAATTTTATAGCAAACTAATGTGCTCCTGAACCAAAAATGGATAATAGTGAAAATGCAAAGAGACTCTGTCAGCATCTGAAAAAGTGAATGTGCAAGTGCCTTGAGTGTGTACTTTTGGTTGAATCTGAAATGATCTTTTAATCATTGGCCCATTATCTATATGGTTATGTTTTTATTTGATATTTTCAGCACTTTTGTAAATCCAGCAACCTTTAAGAAATTCCAGCCAATGAGACAGGGAGATGACCACATGGGAAAAGGAGATCACCAGGTAGGATGAGGAATGGAAGTTATGGTTCCTGGAGGAAGACCATTAAGTCATGACATAGAAGCAGAAATAGACAATTTGGCCCAGTGAATCTCCTCTGCCATTAATGAGATTATGGCAGTTTTGATAATCCTCAACTGTACTTGCCTGCTTTATCCGCATAACCATTGGTACCCTTACCAATTAAAAATCTGGTGATCTCAGCCTTGAATATATTTAACAACCAAGCTTGATAGCCCTCTCCAGTAAAGAATTTCACAGATTCACCACACTCGGAGAGAATAAGTTCCCCCACCTACTGGGTGGCCCCTTCTTCTGAGATTATGTCCCTCTGGTCATAGACAAGGGCACACAACCTTTCCACATCTATCCCGTCAAGAATCAGTTAAATGTGAAAAGATGCCACAACAACACTAATCTAGCAACTACAAGTACATAGTTTTAGCACTGTTTGGTTAATAAATGTAAAATGTAATTTGTTTGCAATATCAGTCTCTTTAAAGCAGAAATTAGTTTTCAAAGCACCAAAGTACCATAAGTGCCAACTCAATTATTCATAGGATAAGTCTGTAAGTCTTCAGGAAAGATATACTGGCTTGGAGGCAGTCCAGAAAAGGTTCACTAGGCTGTTCCCAGATATGGAGGGATTTTCTTATAATGAGAAGTTGGACAGGTTGAGTTTATAATCTTTGGAGATTAGAGGTGAGTTTACTGAAATATATAAGATTCTTAGGGGACTTGATAAGGTAGATGTGGAAAGGTTGTGTGCCCTTGTCTATGACCAGAGGGACATAATCTCAGAAGAAAGGGCCACCTAGTAGGTGGAGGAACTTATTCTCTCTGAGTGTGGTGAATCTGTAAAATTCTTTACTAGAGAGGGCTATCAAGCTTGGTTGTTAAATATATTCAAGGCTGAGATCATCAGATTTTTAATTGGTAAGGGTACCAATGGTTATGCGGATAAAGCAGGCAAGTACAGTTGAGGATTATCAAAACTGCCATAATCTCATTAATGGCAGAGGAGATTCACTGGGCCAAATTGTCTATTTCTGCTTCTATGTCATGACTTAAGGGCCTTCCTCCAGGAACCATAACTTCCATTCCTCATCCTACCCGGTGATCTCCTTTTCCCATGTGGTCATCTCCCTGTCTCATTGGCTGGAATTTCTTAAAGGTTGCTGGTTGTGTCTCTAACTTCTGCATTTTCACAAGCTGATTTAGGGGCAGCATGATGGTTCAGTGGTTAGCACTGCAGCCTCACAGCACCAGGGTCTCAGGTTTGATGCAGCCTTGGTTAACTGTCTGGAATTTGCACATTCTCCCTGTGCCTGTGTGGGTTTCCTCTGGGTCCTCCTGTTTCTTCCCACATTTCAAAGATGTGCAGGTTAGGTGGATTGGCCACAGGAAATGCAGGGGACAGGGTAGGGAGGTGGGTCTGGCTGGGATGCTTTATGGACGGTCAGTGTAAACTTGATGGGCTGAATGGCCTTCTTCCACACTGAAGGTATTCTATGACTTTGTCTCGATGGAATTGTTTAATACTCTCCCTATGAAATAAAAGCAGAATATGTGTATAAATGGAAGTAAACTCTCTGATTTGACTTGCTTTATACTGCAGGAACTCCTATTATTGGGAAGAAGACACCTGCTATTCCAACTTGGGCTAAAAAGAGTTATTCAACCCCCCAACCTCCTCAGCAACTTATTCGTCCTGAAGTGGACTCAAAAGTAGGAATGAATGTTCCTGTCACATCAGGTAATGATCCATACATTACTGATATCTAGGTTAAGTTTGCTAACGGTTCACTTTCTTCCCATCTGGATGAATAATAAAGAGCTCTATTTATCTTTCAAGATGTCATGGTGACGTATTAATCAAAGGATAGGAGTAGTACCAAAATGTTCATGTTGCTGCCCGCTTTATGCAATTTTTAAGAATCACCTGTAGAACTAAAGAATGACTTATATTTATATGGCACCTTTCACAATTGCACCAAAGTACTTTAAGGTCAGTGAAATACTTTTTTGGGAGTGTAACTTCTTTAAAATGTAGGAAATCCAGCAGTAAGTTTGTACATAGCAAGCTCCCACAAGCTGTGATATGAAAATGACTGATTTGCTTTTTGTGTTGTTGATTCAGGGATGAATATTGGCAGGGACAATGATGTAACAAAGAGAGATGTATTACAGCTTCCAACTGCCAACAGCTACTGAAAGCTAAACTAAAATCCCAGTTCTGTGGGGGAATGATCCCACCCATTCAGGCTGCTTCTATTATTCCAACTTTTTAAAAACACCAAGGCCCCATAAGCTATTTACTTGACTGGCTTGAAGCAGACTGCTCATAACCACTGTCTCAACTTCTCTTCATAAAACAAACCAGGGCAAAATACATCTCTGATAGCCATAGTATTGTCACACCTGCTTCAACAACAATGTAGCTAACAGCGGCCAATATAGAGCTTCAGAGCTCTTCGAAACTAGAGAAGAAGCTTGTGCAAAGGAGCCAGTCATTCTGAGCATCATAGACAGGCCTAGGTGGAGGACTATTGCAAACAGCAGAAACAGTGTGTGAAAACACAAGCGTCACATCCACCTCCTCAAATACCTCCCTAAGGCAGGGTTAGCAGATCCAGCATCAGTCTGCCTACCCACCCCAAGACCCACAACTTCAGAGTGGAAGAAAGTCAACCTCAATTACAAAGCACTGCTTTAGAAAAAACATCGATGTTGAGATATTGAGCTGTGCTGCTAGAAGTCTGCGTAAGAGGTGGTCGAGTGAAAGAGAAAGACCAATTCTCAACTAACTTACCAACATTGTTAAATTACAAATTCGTAAGGAACTGCAAAATGCTGAAGTATCACAGGAAGGGCGGGGGGAATGGTGAGACGAGTATAAGGAAAATAAGAACAAAACACAATCTACAATGACTGTATAACTTTGATGGTTAAGTTGTCGAACTGGTGTTGAGCTGGAGCCCTCTGCCCTCTGTCACATGTTAAGCCAGAGCTCGTGCCCTCTACACAAGCTGAAAGGAAGGGCACTTAGTATTATTGCTGTTTAGGAAACAGTCATTCTCAGCTTGTCCATTCCACTATCTACTACTGTATAATATACAACATTATAATACTCGGACAGTTATTGTTAAGCTAATATAATTTGTATATTTCCACTGAATCCACGAAGTTGGATGCTGACTATATGCTTTTGAAAACCAGTTGCTAATAATAATCAATAATTTATTCTTGCTATTTAGTTGAAAATGATCCACATTTCATCATTCACCTGCCCAAGAGCAAACAAGACATTTGCTTCAATGTTAATCCACAACCTGGAAAAATCCTGAATCTGGTGTCAGATCCAATCAAAGGTAATGATAAAAACTAACCTACTCTTTTAAAAGACCTAATATTATGAAGTTATTATGTGAAAGCTAGCGGCTGTGCAAGATTGTAATGAAATATATAATGCATGACTGGGGGTTCTTGCAATGCAGTGGTCCAGGTTTAAATCCTACTTGCTCCATTTAGTATGCGATAACATCACTAAGCAGGTCAATTAAGCAAAAATATACAATTCCTGACTGGGACAATAGAAAATAGTTTCTCTAATTCCCCTCATGTTAATTAGAGAAATATCAAAAACAAAACTCAATGCAGTCTGAAAAAAATAATGGGGAGAAAGTGAGGACTGCAGATGCTGAAGATCAGAGTTGAAGAGTGTGGTGCTGGAAAAGCACAGCCAGTCAGGCAGCATCCGAAGAGCATGAGAGTTGACAGTTTGAGCATAAGCTCTTCATCAGAAATGAGGGGGTGGCCCAAGGGGGCCAGATACATGAGTTGGGGGTGGGGAGAAGATAGTTGGGAATGCAATAGGTAAATGCAGGTGAGGGGTGTGAAGGTGATAGGAGGGAGGAGCGGATAGGTGGGAAGGACGATGGATGCATAGGACAGTTTAAGAGGGCAGTGTCGAGTTGGAAGGCTGGATTGGGATAAGGTGGGGAGAGAGGAAATGAGGAAACTGGTGAAAATCACATTGATCCCGTGTGATTGGAGGGTCCCAAGGTGAAGGATGAGGCATTCCTCCTCTAGGTGTCGTGTGGCTCAGGTTTGGTAGTGGTGGTGGAGTTCCAGGACTTGCATGTCCTTGGCAGAGTCGGAGGGGGAGTAAAGTGTTCGGCCACAAGGTGGTGGGTTTGTTTCGTGCGGGTGTCCAAGGGATGTTCTCTGAAATGTTCCACAAGTAGGCATCCTTTCTCCCCAATGTAGAGGAGACTACATTGAGAGCAACAGACACAGCAGATGATGTGTGTGGAAGTACAGGTAAATCTCTGTCTGATGTGGAAGGATCCTTTCGAGCCTTGAATGGAGATGAGGCGGGGAGTTGTGGGCGCAAGTTTTGCACTTGTTGCGGTGGCAGGGGAAGGTGCCGTGAGTGGATGGTAGGTTGGTGGGGGGGCCTGGACCTAACAAGAGAGTCACAGAGGGAACAGTCTCTCTAGAACGTAGGTAAAGGGGGGAGGGAAATATATCCCTGGTGGTGGGGTCTGACTGTAGGTGGCAGAAATAGCGGAGGATGATGCGATGTATCCGGAGGTTGGGGAGGTGGAAGGTGAAGACCGGAGGAGGGTCTGTCCTTGTTGCGATTGGAGGGGTGGGGTTTAAGAACTGTGGTGTGGGAAGTCGGAGATGCGCTGGAGGGCATTGTTGACCAGAGATGCGCTGGAGGGCATTGTTGACCACGTGGGAAAGAAAATTGCAGTCTTTGGAAAAGGAGGCCATCTGGGATGTTCTACAGTGGAATTGGTCCTCCTGGGAGCAGATGTGGCAGAGGTGGAGGAATTGGGAATAAGGGATAGTGTTTTTACAGGAGGCAGGGTGAGAGGAGGTGTGGTCTGTAGGAGTGGATGGGTAAAATAATGGTTTGCTTTAAATAAAACAAAATACTGTAGATGCTGGAAATCTGAAGTAAAAACAGAAAATGCTGGAGAAATCCTGATGATTTGGGAGTGTCTGTGGAGAAAGAAACAGAGTTAATGTTTCGATCGCAAAGATTCTTGCTTCACTTGGCTTAAATTTACTTTCTTTAGAAGTTTTAACATATTATTTTACAAAAATGTACCCTTCCTTTTGGAAAGGATTTGGGCCTTGATGATATTGGAAGTGGTGTGATTGAATATGTCACAGCCAAGGTTCAAGAGGCCATTCAACAAAAGTAAAACAGGTCTATTAGGAAATTGTCAGATGAGGGACACCAATGAAATTACTGAACAAATCAAGCTTGACTCAAGTGAGATTTCTCACCCAGATGCTAAGGGAATGTAACTGGTATTATTTGTTCATCAGTCAGGGTGGGAGAAATATTGTCTTCTGACACTGGACACAATATAAGCAATAACAAAAAGCCTCTGTGTTGGAAAGGAAAATCAGGTGCATTGCAAAAGATTTCTCCCATGTGCAATCGCCTATAGTCAATTAAAGCTAAATTTATCCTTCAAGATTCGGGGTTCAGATTCCACTTCAATAGTAATCCTATATTTAGTGAAGTTCGAACGTGGGGTCATAGAGTCATAGAGATGTACAGTACAGAAACAGACCTTGCTGTCCTACTTGTCCATGCCGACCAGATATCCCAACCCAATCTAGTCCCACCTGCCAGCACCCGGCCCATATCCCTTCTTGTGGGGCAGGGGCACAATGGAGTCCTGTTTGTTTATTTTTGGGAAAAATAATGAGGATAAAGCGCAAATCATCAAAACTAGAAGAAAATCCGGTCATATTAATTTTTATTTTAGGGATTGTATCCTGTGCAGGAGAAGTAAGAATCCAAGATGAAAATGCTCTTTTGGGGAACGATTTATGATATAATCATCAAATGAACCGGATGAGACGTTTTCAGAATTGGCTAGAAGTAACATCTTTCGAAGAGGAAATGTACTAGTTGTGAGTGAGAACTTCTGAATATAGGCCTGAGACTAAGAATTGAACTGAGCTTCTAAAACAATGAATAAATCAGTGAAGTGTGGGTGAATCAAGGCTAAGATAAACACAGTTTTAATCAGTAAAGGAATCAAGGGTTATGAGTGTAGTGATTACAACAGGGTAAGCCAGGTGGATCTCATAGAATATCTGGGGCTGTTAGCCTGATCCAATCAGGGAGCCCTGGCTGATAGAGATAAACAGGAGCGTCAGGGGTTCTGCTCATTTTTGCAACCAGCTCTGAGCTAGCTGGGTCAGTGTGATGTACTATGCGCATGTAAATATCGGGTTACTTGGTGACAGGATAAGAGTCTTCATACAGAGTTATTTCAATGGGGACAAAGCAGGAAGGTGGAGTTGAGGATTATCAAATCAGCTATGTTCTCACTGAATGGTGGACCAGATTCAATGGGCTAAATGGCCGGTTTTTGCCTCTACATCTCATGGTCTTATAAAGTGTCTTCAGCATTTGAGCAACAATCTGGCAGAAGTCAATTGTCTACCCTTGTCTCTCGCCTGATTTTCAACCATTTCTAATCAATGAGTAAGCTGCAATCTTCTCAGATTACTGCGCAGGCTGTGCAATTGAAAATCTACCCATAATGTTGTAAGGAACTCAAAGATTACACAAATGCAGGTGCTAGAATTAGAAGTGGATTGTAATGGTTAGTTAATATCTTGAAGACTTTACTCAATTAACTTTACTTTCAGAAAGATATTACTTAAAAATGTGAAGTTGTTTATTTCAGAAGGGAGAACTGAAGAAGAGAAGAATTTTGGATTCTTGCTTCTCCTGCACGGGATACAATCCCTGATGGAGATTCAATTGGAGAAAGCTGCAAAATGAAGGGACTTAGGGGCACTTGTGCACAAAACACAGAAACCTAGCACACATGTGCAGCACTTAATCAGGAAAGCAAAGTAAATGTTGATCTTTATTTCAAGGGGTTTGGAGTATAAGAGTAGGGAATTCTTACCACAACTGTACAAGGTGCTCGTGAGACCACACCTGGAACAATATTTCATTGGAGGCAGTTCAAAGAGGGCTCACTAGGACGATCCCCAGTATGAAGGGATTATCTTAAGAGTAAAAGTTAAACAGGTTGGGACTCTGCTCCTTGGAATTTAGAAGAATCAGAGGTGATCTCATTGAAACATTTTGGATTCTTAAGGGGCTTGACAGGATAAATAAAGTCATAAAGATGTACAGCACGGAAACAGACCCTACGGTCCAACTTGTCCATGCTGGCCAGATATCCTAAACTAATCTAGTCCCATTTGCCAGCACTTGGCCCATGTCTCTCTAAACCCTTCCTATTCATGTCCCCATCCAGATGCATTTTAAATGTTGTAATTGTACCAGCCGACACCACTTCCTCTGGCAGCTCATTCCACACACGCACCATCCTCTGCATGAAAAAGTTGCCCCTTATGCCCACTATTTCTGGACTCTACCACCACAGGGAAAAGCTGAGAGAATGTTCCCCCACATGGGACAGTATAGGATCAGAGGGCATAGTCTCAGGATAAAGCAGTGCCAATGTAAGACTGAGATGAGGAGGAATTTCTTCTGTCAGAGGGTTGTAAGTCATTGGAATTCCTTGCCACAAAGACTTGTGAGGACAGAGTCCTTGTGTATATTTAAGGCTGAGATTGAAAGATTCTTGACCAGTCAGGGAATCAAGGGTTATGAGGGAATTGTAGAAAGGTGGACAGGAGGAGTGTCAGATCAGCCATGATCAGTCTTCAGCAGGCTCAAGGGACTGAACGGTCTACTCCTGTTCCTATTTTATGTGGTTTTATTAACTACTCTGTATATTAATATGCACGGCTCTCACGTGGCAGAACTTTGCAGTTAGGGCAGGGAGAGCTGCCTACCTTGACCATTTTGCTGCAAGATATGCCCAAAGTTTTAGTGAGGTTTTCGACTGGACATTTGTTCTAGTCTGGTATCTGACTTAAACAGGTGCCTGCTACAGGACATTTGGGACAGGGTTGAGCAGGATAAGCTCTAATGAAACTGTTCAGCCAGTCAGACTGAATCCTCATTGAGATAGACGATCTAAACTATGAATCAGGAATTATAAATTAAGTTTAAATCATGTGCAGAAAGTGATATCAACATTGGGATGGAACAATGGAAAAATGAGATAAAAGATATAAAATGTAAAAGCAAAGCTAGAACTTTTTAAAATCTCCAAAACAAAGTACCCTCTGAAATGAGATTAGATTCCCTACAGTGTGGAAACAGGCCCTTCAGCCCAACATGTCCACACTGATCCCACCCAGACCCATTCCCCCCTGACTAATGCACCAAACACTATGGGCAATTAAGCATGGACAATTCACCTGACTTGCACATCTTTGGGGGAGGAAACCAGAACACCAGGAGGAAACGCAAACTAGACACAGTCACCCAAGGTTGGATTCGAACGTGGGTCCCTGGTGCTGTGAGGCAGGAGTACGAACCACTTAACCACTGTGTCTCCCCAAACAATTGTTGAAATACTGTTAAAAATTAATTTCATCCTGAATGCAGCAGATCTAATATTTTTTGGTATGTTTAGTAGGTAAAGAAAGGGCATGTATAGAAGATGTGCAGTAGGCATGTGCTTTGATATGTTCAGTGGGCATGTTTGGTTAAGGAATGCAACCTGCAAGGTAACTCAGACAGCAAAATTAGGATTTGTTTTAATTGTGTATGTATGTACTCTACAATTTCTCCATAAAAGAAAACATTTGTTAGCATTCTCTAAAGATTTGGTACCAGGAGAGCAGGTTAATAACAATGGGACACTCCTCAGTGCAGCAAAATGGAAGCAGAAATTATTCATATGAAATACAGTTGGCATCTATCAGTAAAACGTAAATAGTTATATACAGTCCAACACCAGCATCTGCTGGCAAAGAGCTGATACTGCAACAAGATAAGTGCCTTTTCTTCTCTTCATGAATAAAGCTTTCATGCTGTTAACCATGCCTTAGCTCTATCAGCAAAACCCTTGATGATAATTTTCATGCAAAAAAGGTTGAACCGACTGGTTATATCCCTTTAAGGCAGCTGTTTTATTTATCTGTTGGCAGGTATTGCGATCAATGGCAAAATTATTGGTGGCAAGCAAACCAAAAATGGGAAGCTGAACACCTATTTTGGCACAATTGGACTTCATTTTACCAATCTGAACTTGAGCTTTGAGATCAACACAGAGAAGATTCGTTTGAAAGATGGGCAACGCAAAACTCTCCTTTGGTGGTCAGAATCAAGCATTCTGACTCATGCTGGGTAAGCTCATCCAGTTGGGCAAGGCAACACAAAGAAATTGACAAGGGCCTTTGGCAAGTTTTGAGCTGTTATTGTTTTTCAAATAATGGCTCATGAAATCTAACCATCTATTGTATCAGGAAATACAAATTCAGATCTTAGTGATTTAGCATATAGGCCTCTAGTATGAATGCTCTGAGCAGAAAAAGATGGTCTGGTTGCTGTAGTTTGTTGAGGGAAGTTTGATGAGGAATTGGAAGTTGGGTGGAAACATCCCACAAAGAATGAAGAGCCAATTGCACACCTTTTTCAGGGTTTATGCCGAGTGATCCCTGACATGAATGCCAAATTTGTTACCATCTGGCTCAGAACCAGTAACCTTTTTACATAAAATTGATGAAGTTTCAGGTCCCAAGTACTTACTAAGAGAATAAAGCCACACAATTCCACAGTTGGTGAATGAAGCAAGTGAACTAACACAATCTAATAATTAATACTAATACTCTAACATCCCGAACTAACATGAGATAAATGAGTTAAAAGACTATCTTTGGGTTGGACACCTCACAGAACGCATCAAATAGAGGTGGTCAAGTTCAGATCCCACAGAATTTTCAGTGACGTACACATATGTTAGGGATACCAAATCTCATTAAAACTTTGATCGTTCAACAAGAAATTCAATGTTTCACTTTTGAAGATGTAAATTTGAAAGTCCCAAAAAAACCAGCTCCAATATAGAGTTCTTCAAATATTGGTCATTTCCCCTTGATTAAATCTTTGTTCCAGGCCGTAGTTATCAATGCTACCATTATAGGAGAAAGTGAGGACTGCAGATGCTGGAGATCAGAGCTGAAAATGTGTTGCTGGAAAAGCGAAGCAGGTCAGACAGCATCCAAGGAACAGGAGAATCGACGTTTCGGGCATGCCCGAAGAAGAAGGGCTCATGCCCGAAACGTCGATTCTCCTGCTCCTTGGATGCTGCCTGACCTGCTGCGCTTTTCCAGCAACACATTTTCAGCTCATGCTACCATTATAGCCAAACATGCATTTTATTGTTTAATGAAAAGTTATTTTGACCATACATAAATTATTAGAAAGGAGAAAGTGAGGACTGCAGATGCTGGAGATTAGAGTCGAGAGTGTGGTGCTGAAAAGGCACAGCAGGTCAGGCAGCATCTGAGGAGCAGGAGAATTGACGTTTTAGGCAAAAGCCCTTCATCATGAATGTGGAGGAGAATGGGGTCTGAGATAAATAGGGGGTAGGACTGGGGTAAGGTAGCTGGGAAGGCAATAGGTGGATGCAGGTCAGGGCTAATTGTGAAAGGAAGATTGTCCTGGATGGTGTCAAGCTGCTTGAATGTTGTTGAAAATATACCTATCCAGCCAAGTGGAGAGCATTGCACTGCATTCCTGACTTACGCCTTGTAGATTATGGACAGGAAATGTGGAGTCAGGAGGTGAATTAATCATCACAGATTTCCTAGCCTTTGATTTGCTTTTACTTTTAGCCCGTATAGTTCATTGTCTAGTCAGTAGTGCTTCAGCAATGGTGATGCTTTGAACATTAAAGGGTTTTGGTTAGATTGCCTTCTTGTTAGAGATGGTCATTGCCTGGCACTCGCATTGCATAAGTAAGTTGAAATGTGCAGCACTGGAAATGCACAGCAGGTCAGGCAGCATCCAAGGAGCAGGAGAATCGATATTTCGGACATAAGCCCTTCATCAGGAATGTGGAGGGGTTTGGGGACTGTGATAACTAGGGGGATTGGGGGTAAGGTAGCTGGGAAGGCAATAGGTGGATACAGGTCAAGGCGAAGTGTGATAGATCTGTGGGGAATGTGCAACGGATAGGTGGGAAGGAAGATGGACAAGTAAGACAAATCAAAAGGGTGTTGCCAAGTTCGAGGGTTGGATCTGGGATGAGGTGGAGGAAGGGGAGATTTGGAAACAAGTGAGGTCAACGTTGATGCTGTGTGGCAGAAGATAAGGCATTCCACCTCCAGGCGTCGGTTGACTTGAATTTGGCAGTAGAGGAGTCTCAGGACTTGCATGGCCTTGGGGTAGTGGGAGGAGGAGTTGAAGTAGTTGGCCAAAGGGCAATGGGGTTGTGTGTCCATGAGTTGATGTCCTGTCTCCCTGATATAGAGGACACCACATTGAAAGCAAGGGACACAGTGGATGAGATGAGTGGATGTGCATGAAAATATTTGCCGGATGTGACAACGTTCTTTGGGCTCAAACTTCCCTCTCCCCATCACACTTTTTGACTCTGACTCTCCAGCATCTGTAATGCTCACTTTCTCCTA
Organism: Chiloscyllium plagiosum; assembly: GCF_004010195.1. Classification (NCBI taxonomy): domain Eukaryota; kingdom Metazoa; phylum Chordata; class Chondrichthyes; order Orectolobiformes; family Hemiscylliidae; genus Chiloscyllium; species Chiloscyllium plagiosum. Next base: position 48,949,147 of record NC_057732.1, on the reverse strand, counting down.
CCTACAAACCCAAGTCTGACTGCATATGGACAGAGATTGCTTCAGTATCTGAGGAATTGTTAATGGTGCTGAACATTGTGTAGACATTGAATATCCCCACTTCTGACATTATAATGGGGAGGGAGGTGTTGATGAAGCTGCTAAAAATGTTTGGACCCAGGACAACGCAATGGGGAACTCCTGCAATAATGTCCTGGGGCTGAGATGATTAACCTCCAAAAACAACCATTTTCCTTTGTGCTAGGTATGGGTCCACAGTGAAGAGTTTTCACCTTTATTCCCATTAACTCCAATTTTTCTAAGGTTCCTTGAGGCCATACTTATTTGATTGCTACCTTGATGTCAAAGGCAATCACTCTCGCCTCACCTCTGGAATTCAATTCTTTTGCCCATGTTTTAATCAAGGCTAAAATGGGTTCAGGAGTCGAATAGCCTGATTGAACCCAAGTTTGGTGTAAATGAACAAGTGCTGCTTGATAGCATTGTTGACGATCCCTTCCATCACTTTGTCAATGACGAAGAGTAGACTTCTAGGGTGGTAACTGGCTAGGATGGAAAGTCCTGATTTTTTTGTGGACTGGACATAATAATGTAAACAAAAATGCCCAGTTAAGTTGATGCCAGTGTTGCACCTGTACAGGATCAGTTTGGCCAGGAACAAGGCTAGTTCGGGAATATATCTTCAGTATTATTGTCAGAATATTGTCAAGAGCTGAAAATGTGTTAATGGAAAAGCGCAGCAGGTCAGGCAGCATTCAAGGAACAGGAGAATCGACGTTTCGGGCATGAGCCCTTCTTCAGGAATGAGGAAAGTGTGACCTTAAGTTGATGCCAGTGTTGCACCTGTACAGGAGCAGTTTGGCCGGGAACAAGGCTAGTTCGGGAATATATCTTCAGTATTATTGCCAGAATATTGTCAAGAGCTGAAAATGTGTTAATGGAAAAGCGCAGCAGGTCAGGCAGCAT
>NC_057732.1:48899392-48948100 GCF_004010195.1 Chiloscyllium plagiosum | reverse complement strand
GCCCGAAACATCGATTCTCCTGCTCCTTGGATGCTGCCTGACCTGCTGCACTTTTCCAGCAACACATTTTCAGCTCTGATCTCCAGCATCTGCAGTCCTCACTTTCTCCTAGAATATTGTCAAGGCCCATTACCTTTGCTCTATACAGTATCTTTGTCCTTGTCTTAATATCACAAGGAGCGATTTGAATTAGTTGAAGGTTAGTTTCTGTGAAACAGGAAACTTGAGGAGGAGGCTGAGGTGAACCATTCATTCAGTATTTCTGATCATAACAAGATTGCATACATTTAATAAAAAAAAAACCTCATCACATTGAACAGATTGGTTTTCAGATGCACAGATTGAAATCCTCAGCAGTGGCCTACAGCTCCCCACAATTCCTCTGTCATGGAGATGCTAGATACAACTGCACTGAAGTACTAAAGAGACTGATGCAATAAGTCTTGAGAAATTTACTCAAACTATTTGTCTATTTTCTGTTCTAGTGTTGTTGTGTCAGTGCAAAGAAATACTAATGTCACCATTACTGTGGGAGAAGATATGGTCTTCCTGATCTTATTGCATCGTGTCTGGAAAAACCATCCAACCAATGTAGATTTCCTGGGATTTTACGCTTCTCCTAAAAACAACTTCTCAACAAGTGTCCATGGATTAATAGGTAAATATTTAGTATTGGGTAAACCATTAATTCAGAATTGATACATCAAGAGTTTCATAATGTTGCATCTATCATATAGACAAATAAAAAAGAACTTAGGATTCAGAGACAATTTAGCCCATACATATTACTGTCTTTAAGATCCTATTTCAAATCTCAATAAAACTTGTTTCACTTGTTCAAGCCAAAAAGAACCACTCAATTGAAATGGATATGAATCTCATTGGTTTTAGCTCACCTCACATCCACTTCATGAGGCATCACTTCTGAAATCTGAAAAGGTAATCTCTCATCATACTTTACATCCAAAGCAGCAGCAAAATAAGTTTTCAACAAAAATGCAAATGGTTCAGTTAGTAATTCTCACTTTTAATTGTGACAATGTTATTCTTACCTATTTGGAAACTGCTTGGATTGGGTGCAATGTTTCTTTGCAACACCACCCCTCTTATGGTTGACTGGTACTCAAGTTGTAAAATCCACATTCGATCTCATCCTGTGGTTTCTTGCTTAGCAGTGCAGATTAAGATTATCCCCTTTGTCAGCTAGTTGTTGTCTGAGTATCACGTGGTGGTCATTTAGGTCTTGGTTCACCTTTTCCACCACACAGGTCCAGCTAATGTAACATTACAGTCTTTTATATCCAGAACATAATACAATCAAAACACAGTAGATGTGTTTGTCAAGTATTTCAAGAGTTTATTTTGGAAAATGCAAACATAGAACTTAGAACATTACAGCACAGTACAGGCCCTTCGTCCCTCGATGTTGCGCTGCCCTGTGAAATCAATCTGAAGCCCATCTAACCTACATTATTCTATTCTCATCCATATGCCAATCTAATGACCATTTAAATGCCCATAAAGTTGGCGAGCCTACAACTGTTGCAGGCAGTGCATTCCACACCCCTACTACTCTGAGTAAAGAAACTACCTCTGACATCTGTCCTATATCTATCACCCCTCAATTTAAAGCTATGCCCCCTCATGCTATCCATCACCATCCAAAAAAAAGGCTCTCACTGTCCACCCAATCTAACCCTCTATCTTAGATGTTTCAATTAAGTCACGTCTTAACCTTCTAATGAAAACAGCCTCAAGTCCCTCAACCTTTCCTCACAAGACCTTCCTTCGATACGAGATGACATCCTAGTAAATCTCCTCTGAACCCTTTCCAAAGCTTCCACATCCTTCCTATAATGCAGTGACCAGAACTGCATGCAATACTCCAAGTGTAGCTGCACCACAGTTTTGTACAGTTGCAGCATGATCTCATAGTTCTGAAACTTTATCCTTCTACTAATAAGGCATACAGTATGTTAACTTTTAACAGCCCTATCAACCTGAGTGGCAACTTTGAGGGATCTATGTAAATAGACAGAGATCTCTCTGTTCATCCACATGACCAAGAACCTTACCATTAGCCCAGTACTCTGCAGTCTTGTTAGTCCTTCCAAAGTGAATCACTTCACACTTTTTCACATTAAACTCCATTTGCCATCTCTCAGCCCAGCTCTACAGCTTATCTATGTCTCTCTGTAACCTACAACATCCTTCGTCACTATCCATAACTCACTAATCTTAGAGTCATCTACAAATTTATTAACCCATTCTTCTGTGCCCTCATCCAGGTCATTTATAAAAATGAGAAACAACAATTAACTCAAAATAGATCCTTGAGGTACACCACTAGTAACTGAACTCCAGGTTGAACATTTCCCATCAACCACCATCCTGTGTCTTCTTTCAGCTAACCAATTTCTGATCCAAACCACTAAATTACCGTTAATCTCATGCTTCTGTATTTTATGCAATAGTGTACCATCGGGAACCTTATCAAATGCCTAACTGAAATCCATATATACCACATCAACGGCTTTACCCTCAATCACCTTCTCAAAGAACTCAATAAGGTTTGTGAGGCACAACCTACCCTTCACGAAACCGTGTTGACTATCCCTTATCAACTTATTCCTGTCAAAATGATTATAAATCCTATCTCTTGTAACCTTTTCCAACACTTTACCCATAACTGAAGGAAGGCTCACTGGTCTATAATTACCAGGGTTGTCGCTATTCCCCTTCTTGAACAAGGGAACATTTACTATCCTCCAGTCTTCCTGCACTATTCCTATAGACAATGACAACAAAGATCAAAGCCAAAGGCTCGGCAATCTCTTCCCTAGCTTCACAGAGAATCCTAGGATAAATCCCATCTGGCCCAGAAGACTTATCTATTTTCATACTTTCCAGAATTTCTAACACCTCTTCCTTGTGAACTTCAATCCCATCTAGACTAGTATAAACATTTCTGTAAAATTCTATTTTACAATTTCTTGATTTGTTTTCAAATGTATGACCTATGATACAATGGAAAATTGCAATGTTATGTTGGCCGGTCTAAACTATCTATTCAGCATCCAAGGTACACCAAACATGAAACGTTTTGGCTTCTAACATATAATGAAATGTAAAGAAATCAAATTCATTGCAGGTCAGTTCATCCATGAACCTGAAGTGAACGTGTATGATATCCACCAGGGCTCAGATCCTGATAAACCACAAGCAACCATGGAAGTGAAAGGACACAGAATTACGGTAACCAGGTATGTGAAAAACAAAGGGTCTGACTAGTTATATTGGGTCCACTGAGCAATAAAACCTAAATTAAGGAAACATTTCCTTTTTTCAGCTTTACTCATGCTTCTAATCATGTTCTATTTTGTAACCAAGCCTTTGTACATGGTGTGATATAACCAACCATTGGGAGATTTACAAAAATAATTTGTTGGAGGCAACAGGAGATTGTTGAACCTGTCTGTGGTACTTAGATGAAGAATAATGTAGCACTTAGCACACAGATTCAGTGTACGTACTGTTGTGTTTACATTATTTTAATATCATAAACATATGAAGGAGGTGGTAGGGCAGTGACAATGCCATTGGATCAGTAATCCAGAGACCCAGACTAATACTCTGCGAACATAGGTTCAAATGTCACCATATTAGCCTGTGGGATTTAAGTTCAAATAACATACCTGAAATTGAAGTTAGTTTCAATAATGGTGACCATGAATAAATATCATAAAAAACCCAGATGGTTCACTAATGCCTTTGTTGGAAAGAAATCTGCTATTCAGGCCTACACAGAAATATGGCTGAACCGGCCTATCAACCCACTCAGTTCAAGAGGATTAAGAGTGGGTAACAAATTTTGACTGTGCCAATTCATCTCATGAAAAGGAAGGGAGCAAAAAAAAGGGTAATTTTACTAATAAATTGGATGGCTACAGTACCACTAGAACAAAATGTAAATTTATTAAGTGTTAATAAGTCAGTAAAATGTTGATTTCAGTTATTTGCTGAAAAATGTGTTGCTGGAAAAGCGCAGCAGGTCAGGCAGCATCAAAGGAGCAGGAGAATCGACGTTTCGGGCATAAGCCCTTTTTGATTCTCCTGCTCCTTTGATGCTGCCTGACCTGCTGCGCTTTTCCAGCAACACATTTTTCAGCTCTGATCTCCAGCATCTGCAGTCCTCACTTTCTCCTAGTAGATTTCAGTTATTTGCAAAGCACACCTTACTAGTTAAATTCCATTACGTGCACTAACTTATACTGTTACAACAAAGATAGATGAGTTTTTTAATACATGGACTTACTTTGGCAACTACAGTGACAGATGGGAATTGAAGTAATACTCCCACCAAGTGCCATTCTGCTGTATTTTAAACAGGATTAATTTTCTGCAGCTGATTAAGCTCCACTTGCTAGAAACTATACATTCACCTGAAACTGCCAGTGGGGATTAGTGAAATGTCAAACCAGCTGAATTCAGCAAGTTTTAAATTGGATTTGTTAGGTTCACCTGTGTTCAAAAATTATTTCTTTGCGCTTCACAAATAGTCACTTCTAAGCAATTACTTAAATTCACACCTTTCTTTCAATAGCCCTAATGTAGACATGGAAAAGGCAAATCCCTTTGATACATATTACACAGTACAGTAGGTTCTCAGGATTACTCAAACTTCTTGTCATTTATCCATGAACTGACAGACAATATATAATTGATTACTTAGTTGTGTTCATCATCACCAATTTCTATCACAATTCCTTGCATAGCTCTCTTTAGTTTCAATAGCTGCAATTCTATTTATACAGTACCAGCAACTTTACTCCTTTTAGCATGTCAAGCTTAATAGCATGCCAAGTTTTGGCTCAGTTGAATGAGAAGGCTTTGGGTCCAAGTCCCAGATGAGTTCTTCAGCACAAAATGCCAAAGTCAGGCAATATGACTACAGTACCAGTGCATGGAGTGTGTGGTATTGTACGGGTTCTGTCTTTCAGTTGAGGGGTTACATAAAAGGTCCTCACCTCATGATCTGTACTCAAGTGGACATAAAAGATGCTACTATTTCAAAAAGTTAACTCTGGTGTGCTAATCAGCATTCCTCAGTCAACATGACAAAAAGATTATCGGGTCACTGTCATTATGCTATTTGTGCTACATGCTGTCTGCCATATTTCCCACAACAGTGACCATTTTTCAAAGTATAAATTGGCTGCAAAGTAGTTTGGAATCTCCTAAGGTACTGAAAGGTGCAAGTTTTTCTGAAACATCCTGTATCCCTCTTATCTCTATCTTTTGGGTGCTGAGATGCCAGTCCATATTTTTATTTTCTGTTCCTTCCAACATGTCATTCCTTCTGTTCAATGTTGTTGAAAGACAGCAATCATATTTAAAATCTTAAGATCTGCTTTGCAAGCAGGTGAGTGAACTATATTGGTGATACTAGGTATGATTATGAAATTTTACAAGTGAAGTTGATTTCTGAGATGACGATGTGAAGTGGGAAGATAAGTGGCACGATTGAATGTAACCACATTTTCCATTGTCCTACAGGGGTTTACAGAAAGACTATAGAACGGGTACAGTAAACGGAACAGATGTCCAATGCTGGTTCATCCACAATAGCGGAAAAGGCTTTATCGATGGACATTTCAAAGATTATCTTGTTCCACACCTTTACAGCTTCCTGAATCATCCATGAGCTTTCTGAAACTGTAAAGGCTAGAAAGATAAAAGGTAGAGAGTATCTGCAGCATAGAAAAAAATAATTAAAAACCAGTCATAAAAATTACTTTTAAAGCAAACTTTTCATTCAATATCATCACAAGAATGTTGCTTTGACCGAAGTGTTTTCTACAGTAATCTTTCACTGTAGTATTGTTCTATAACCCTTTCACATACTTTTGATCTCTTACTAAGGTGTTCAAACATTCACTTACAATGCAGATTAGATGGCATCTAGATAACAATTACAGAAGGTCTGCTGTACTTGTCCTCCAGACTTTTTTTATTTGCTGAATGTTGCTCAGTAATGTGAATAGGAACCATTGTGCATTGTTATGGTTTAATATCATTTCCAGTTAACCAAATTTCAAAATTATAAACAGAAAATATATAAAGGCTGCTTTTGACTGCAATAGACGGAGTAAGAGTTTCAAAATAAATACAACTGCTCAGCTGTGACTTCCCCCTTTAAGGAGTTCCAGCTATGCTTTTTTTTAAAAAAAAGTGCTTTGAACAAGGTATTCCATGCACGTTATCAACAATACCAGCTATAAAAGCTGCAAGAGTTTATTTAGCAAACTCTGGTTGGCTTATTCATCACTGCAGGTTAGATAAATGGTCAAGAATTGAGTCACAGGATACAGGTTACATCCAGCTTACCTGAGAAAGCAAACATGATAATCTCTGGTTGTTCTGCTTTTCTGGTTTGATTACTGTATTTAAAATGATGCTAGGAAATTTACTAACAGTGGACGCAAAATTGTAGTGCAGAATAAATATAATGTTTTGCAAATTACATCAATACCATGATTTATTTTTAAATGCATGACTAAGAATGCCAACATTTTAAACACAGAGGTACTAAATAAATGGTTAATGCAAACATGAGTTTCTCATTACTCATAAGGTTACAATGTGACATACTACATACTTGCATTCTTTTTCAGGAGACCTCTCATGAGCATATAACTTATTCTGATTATAAATTGGAAAAGTAGATTTATTATGTACTACAATGAACTGAATCTGCTGGAATCATTGCAGTACTATGCTTGTATATCTGCCTTATCAAACCAAGCAGGGCTTTGGAACATGCGAAGATGATCAAACTGCTCCTTTGATATAAGTGACTAAATGAAAAGTTAAAAATAACCAAATCACAATTCATTCCCTGAGGAATAAAAGCTAAACATTGGCAATGCTGGAAATTTGAAATAAAAACAGAAATATATAATCAAACTCAATGTTAATTTGGTTTCTCTCTTCATAGATGCTGCAAGAAGTGCTGTCTTTCTCCAGAATTGTTTTGTTTTTATTTAATTCTAAGGAACAATGTCCTATCCATTTTATTTTTGACATCCCAAAACAAAAAGTAGATGCAAGGTCCACAACTTGCGATTTGGTCAATGATTGTATGTGTGAGCCTGAAACAAAAAGGACCTATGGATAAATACTTATCTGGTAATTATTTCTTAACATACAATGAAAACACTATTTCTACTTGAGAGCTGGATGTTGCTGCTGGGAACAATTGCTTACTTGGAGGCTAAAGTTAACAAAAACCAACAAATACTAAATGAAACTAAAAGTATAATGATACTACATTATAATTTATAACAAAATAATCATGCTTGATATCAGAATATACAATCAAGAAAATTAAACATAATACATTTCTAGGTTTGATGTTATAACTACAAAATAACTACAAATATTTAAGAAATTAAAATAAAGCTTTATTTGTTTTTTGTTCAAATATATTCTTTAACAATGACTATCACACTCAAACCTTCAAACTGCAACACAAAGCTTTTAAACAGGCTTACGTCAGTAATTATATTAAACAAGAGTTATTACACATACATCGTTCCATTGCAAGAATGAAAGATTAAACCAAAAAAAGTACGAATTACATTCTTGCAGGAGCTGGGTAGAAGCATTCAAAATGTTAGAAATGAAAAACCCTGACATAGTAGAGTTTGCAATTTAAAAAAAAAATTCAGTGGACACCAACATGATGCTTTGAACTATTAAGTCGACAGTTAACACTGCTTATGCCAACTTTGAAATATCTTCATACTGCACACCTTCAACCTTCCGCCCTTGCAGAGGTCCCTATAAAGAAACAATGATTAATCACCAAACATAGAAGTAATGTCCCCAGTACATCAGAAAATTCAAATCTAATTGAGTAAAACCCATCTAACTCAACAAACAGACAGAGGTTCCACTTCTCATCCCAAGACTTTATGCCTAGTCAGAATCCCCACAGTGAAGGAAGAGACCACTTGGCCCATCAAGTCTGCACTGACCCTCTAATGAGTATCCCACCCTATCCCTGTAATGATGACTAACCCACCTAGTCTCCATAGCTCTAAACACTACGGGGCTATTTACCATGACCAATCCACCTCACCTGCACACCTCTGCAATATGGGAGGAAACCTAAGAACCTAGTGGAAGCCCATGCAGACACAGGAGAATGCGCAAACTCCATACAATCGCCCGAGGCTGGAACTGAACCTGGGTCTCCAGTGCAGTGAGGCAGCAGTGCTAACCACTGAGCCAGTGTGCTGCCCACATTCAACACAATCAGAAAAAAAATCCACGTGTTATGGAGAATCATTGAAACATTTTAAAACTATTTAAAATAAAGCATGATATTAACTGCAAAATTAAAAGGGAGCAACTTGGTGACCTTGGATTCCAAAATCAGTGCAACTTTTAAAATTAGTTTCACTGCTCCTACACCAGTTATTATCCTAGCATAGGCATGAATCAAGGTCTTCGCACATTAGTAGTTAAGTAGTTAGGTAAACAAGTTAGTAGATACACTTAATTTATTTAAGGGATAAGTGACAGTAAAGTAAAGGCCTTTCCCAAGGCAGGAAAATATGTACTTACAGATTCTATGATTATTGTAGCACTGAAGTTTTTCTCATTTATAGAATCCAAAACAGCTTCATTTCCTCGGTAACCACCATTCACCACCAACAGCTTCTTACCTAAAATAGGAAGGATTTGATAATTATGTTTCAACCAACACAAATAATAACCAGATTTCTACAACTACTAACAAACCTTCAGTACAAATACATCAGTTAATAAGGAAAAGGTGGAAATTACCAGGAGCTGGAATGACAGTCTCCAAATGAGTCTGGTCAACTTTCAGTTTGTCTCCAGAATCAATCATTTTAATAATGGCAGTGTACTTTTCTTGCACATCCTGTAATGAGAGTTGAATTGTACTCTATTAGTGCAATTTTTTTCAGGTAGCTGAATATAAGGAAGATTTGCATTTATCTAGCATCTCCCACAAATAGCAGAAAACTAAATGATCGGAACAATGGCTTTCAATGTTAGTTGAAATATAAACATTGGCAAGGACACCAGGAGGACTTCCTGCTCATCTCCAAATACCACCAGGTTATCTTTTGCATTCAATCCTGAAGAAGCAGACCAGGCTCCTATTTAATGGCCCATCTGATAAACAGCAGCAGTGAAAGCACAGCACAGCACTCCCTCAGCATTTCACTTTAGTGATGGTGTAAGAACAACCACAAGCACACCCAAATTCTTGAAAACAGCAAGAAATCATTTCAAGCCTTATTTAGTCAAGTATCATAGTAGTACATTTTTCGTGTGTGTGTGCTGTTGCTCAGACAAGGTAATATGCAATTCAGTTCTTCCAATGATTGTTCAGCTGTTAACTGACTGATCTAGCAGGATAGCTTTTACCTGGAAATTCAATTTCCTGTAAGATTTATTGCTGCAGCTCAAAAACTTAGCTTCACATTAGATGGTCAACAGGGTCATTTATTTCTCAAACAAGTAAAAAAAAGTCTTATCCACAACAATAACAACTTAATTAGGTGACCCAAATAGATTAAAGACCTTTACAGCTGTCAGCAATGCACCTGGGTGGCTGAATTATTTGCCAGTTTTCATTATTCATCTGATAGATTGCTAGCAGCAAATAACTGGGGTTCTACAGCACACGTACCACAGTTTACAGATTAACTGCTGCCTCACAGCGCCAGAGACCCGGGTTCAATTCCCGCCTCAGGCGACTGACTGCGTGGAGTTTGCACGTTCTCCCCGTGTCTGCGTGGGTTTACTCCGGGTGCTCCGGTTTCCTCCCACAGTCCAAAGATGTGCAGGTCAGGTGAATTGGCCATGCTAAATTGCCCATAGTGTTAGGTAAGGGGTAAATGTAGGGGTATGGGTGGGTTGCGCTTCGGCGGGTCGGTGTGGACTTGTTGGGCCAAAGGGCCTGTTTCCACACTGTAATGTAATGTAATGTAATGTAATCTAATCTAAACTGTATTTAGGTGTTCCCAAAATATACACTTTCTTACCTTGATCACTGCTTTCTTCTTGTAATATTTTTCACCAAGTTTCTTGGTTATCAATTTAACAACTATTCCCTAATCAAATGGAAAAAAAAGTTAATTATTAAAGAGTTCCTGCAACATGTTCATTTTACCACATGCGCAGACCTTGGACAAAGAGCTTGGGGTATTATTTTTCTAGGATAGGCTTCTGCCATATTTAGGCAAGCAGTACAATATAGAGCTACCTCAATATCTTCATAGAAACAAAACTCTCCAGATACTGAAAATCTGAAAAAAAAACAGAAAATGCTGGCAACATACAGCAAGTCAGATCTGAGGAAACAGCAATTCTGATAAAATATTACTGATCGAACTGTTACTGTTTATCTTGCCTAGATCTGAATTTATCCAGCATCTTTGATTTATACTTCCTCTCAGTGTTTATAACAAATCAAAAGATTACAGAAGTTTAATCGAGAAAAACTTTCTTGAACATTTGCGTTTGAAATGGATAACTAAAAATGGATAACTATTTCTGTCCCTGTTGCATTCAGTTATGTGTATTGGAACAATTCACTCATCTGGACACAGCCTTTGTTTCTGTACTGTAACCATTACCATTGTGTTGCATCATGAAATGTTTTATTACTTAATCTCACCTGTCCTCTTCCTCATCGCAGACTAGGCCCTTAGTTGGCTTTAAAACTCAATTTCTCTTACTTTAGTTGTGATAAAAAAAGATCACTGAGGTTAACTCTGTCTCTCTTCACTGATACTCAGCAGGTCAGAGAGTATTTCCAGCACTTTGTTTTTAGTTAACATTCAATAACATTTGCATAGAAATCCACAATTCCATACAACAAGCTGCTTAAGGGCCATTCTCAGCATTACAGCTGAGAGTTATGAGCCACACTCGCTTCATTGTGAATTTTAACAGAATGAACAGATTTCACTCTCCAGTTAGTAACTAAAGGTAAAGCACTACACATCAATAGAGAGGAAAATAAAGTCTCTAGAACTAACAATTCTATCAAAAAAAAAGTCTCTAGAGCTAACAATTCTATCAAAAAAACTTGAACTGGCTACTTTCCATTGCAGCTTTGGGCCAGGCTTCTTAATTATCAAATAAAGATAATCGAATCCCAGTTTGGGGAAGATTCCACAGGCAAGTAGTCCAGGAATGGAGGCCCAGATATACTTACTTAAATTTTACTAACAAAAATTGACAACAGTGTTTTATCGTAACTTGATAAGTTGGAATCCATTTTAACTGAATGACACTGTTATATTTTCACAAGTGTTTGGAGGATAGCATTTAGCAAGTTTATCTTTCCGTGCAAATTACTTGTCTTGGACAAAAGAGAAGTGGGCTGCAGCCAAGTTCTTCTATAAGCAACTATGTCTATAATATCACACAAGAATGACAAAAACAAAATTGTTCAGAGACACCGAGGATGTTAGACAAATCAGTAACTGTACAGAGTATTACATGTAAGCACAAGAATTACTTTCTGAACTTACAGTGTGAAGCCAGTAGTCTTTTCTAAGGCTTCTCTTTTTCTGTTCTTCGAACTAAACAAACAAGAAGATATTCAAAATAATTACTCTACTTTCAAAATCATAATCCAAAATTAAAAATTCACTCTACTTCTTAAACCCATCTGCTAAATGAAAAATACAGCAAGTTGGGGAGGCATAAGTGTAGATTAATTTTTAACAAGTGAAAGTGGCTCACATGAAATGGACCATCATATTCATTTGCAGCTTCCTGTGCAGTCCTTATGCAGAAAGCTCAGAAAGCTACCATTAGTTCTGAGGAAGGGACACTGGACCTGAATGTATAACTTTGATTTTTCTTCACAGATGTTGCCAGAACTGCTGAACTTTTCCCAGCAACTTCTGCTTTTGTTTCTGATTTACAACATCTGCAGTTCTTTCGGTTTTTATTTAAGCTCACGAAGGTTGTTAGACTGAGAGAACAGAACTGGAAAATTTACAGTGTTGCTGAAAACAACGGGGATATGGTCACTGCAAGGTAAGTAGCTGTAGAAGACAAACATTCTGACTAGCTTTAGAAAGGTTTAAAAAGATATTCCATGTTGTTAGCAGCCTTTGACAAAAGCAGCAAAACAAAGTCATAAATGAAGTGAAAGGAAACAAATCGTTGAGGTATTATACAATACCTGGGGGCAACTGGAGCTCTGAGGAAGGGTCACTCAACCCGAAACATCAATTCTGATTTCTCGCCACAGATGCTGCCAGACCTGCTGAGCTTTTCAAGGAATTTCTGTTTTTGTCTTTGATTTACAGCATTTGTCTTTTGGTTTTTACCTTAAACTTGAATTTCAAGTATTCATGGAATCATATGGAACACAAGAGGCCCATTGGCCCAACAGGTCTACGTTGACAAAACTACTCTAAATCTGCATGCATTCCATAGCCTTGAATTTTAATGACATTTCAAGTGCTCATCCATACATTTCTTACAAAGTTTAAGGTTTTCTGCCTCAACTACCTCTTAGGCAGGACAGTTTAGAACCACCAGCACCATCTCCACCCCGATCCCCACCCCACCTTTGGGTGAAAAAAGGGTTTCTTCAAATCCCCTCTAAATCCCTACCTTTCATATTAAAATGTTTCCGTCTTGTTACAAACGCTTCAACTAAGGGGAACAGTTGCTTTCTGTCCGCCATGTCCAAGCACTTAAAAATCTTATACATCTCAATCAGGTCGTCTCTTAGCCTTCTCTGCTCAAATGCCCAATATTCCCTGGTTTCTCCTCCTCAACATCATAGTATTGGAAGTGCTGTCACCAAGTCACCTTTTTGAGGAACTGTGCCAAAATCTGTAGTGCTAGAAGCCCTATTGCAGAACCTTTACAAAACATTAATCAATGAGCTTTCCTCTGACCCATTAATTTCTTCCACATTCAACTGATACCTACTCACCTAGGTCCAGCCTGCAAACAACAGTGAATGACTTTGTTTTAAGACTGCAATGACGTTCCCGCCTCTTTACTGCTAGCTAATCAAGTGGAGCGGATCTCTGTCATTACGCCACCAATAAAACAGCACCTTTGACAAACCATTTCAAACCCAAGCTGCTTTACAAATGTTGCCAAACAAACATTTGACACTAATAAGAAAATGTATAACTTAAGTTGAATTCAAGTCTTGTATTGTGTGTTAAGAAGGAAAGTCAACTTTAACAGTTTCATTCAGAAGCTTGGTGCGAGGGAGTCGACAGGGTAGTTTTGTTTACATGCATTTTATTGAGCCATTAAGCCCCTGAGGTGAACAGTTCAGTGCATTCAAAAAAGGTAAAGGGAAGAAAATTGTGGTTTCGTTTTTAGCATTGTGGGTCCAACAACAGAGCGAGAACAATCCAGAAATTCAGTCAGGCTCTCTGCAAGTATTAGGTAGTGGAGGCCGAAGTGTTCCGTCAGTATGGACTGTTTGAACTGAAAGGCCTGTATCTGTGTTGTATGACTATGACTCTCAGAAACCTGGCAGGAAAACTGCTGGAAGCTGTTTTAGAACCTCATGTTTGTTCTAAAGTTAAAGTTTAGAATGCAGTTTGTTTAAGGTGTCTACAGGAGAGGTGCAAGCTGAGGAAGAAAAGCATCCTGTGAATGCACAAAACTTTACCAGAAGGAAACTGATTACAGCCATGTCAGCCTGAACGAGAAGCCTTAGCATGGAGATAATGCTAACTCTTCACTGAGTATTAGGGTATTGCTGGTGTAATGGACCAAGCCGGACCCCCTCAAAACACTTTAAGACAGTTGCCCAGACTCTAACTTTTTCTTATTTTAAAGACAGATGTAGAGTAGATATTCCAGGAGTGATGTAGTTGGTCAAACCATTAGGCTTTAAACAAAACAACTTATTTACACACTTCGGTTGACACATGAACAGAAGAAAACAAATTTTAGAATAACTTAATTATTTGAAAACCCAACCAAATTGAAATTGTAACTTAACGAAGGAGCTGTTCCAATACCCGCATCATGTCAAACACACACCCCTTGGCAAATAGCAAATTCAAACTCAGGATCTTACAGACAGGAGAGATTGCAGAGAGAAAAGTCGGGCAGGAAACGTGTTAAAGCATGGAATCTTTTTTCACAGTAGCAGCTTCCCTGCTACCAGCAATTTCTGACTGCCTATGAAATCAGACCAAACTAGAAAAAAATCTGAACTGAGAACACTAGCCACTCCCCTGCCATTGTTTAAAGTAGCCATTTCCAGACATATCGGTACCTTCACCTTTACAACCCCTATTGGAAAAAACTAAGGACAAAAAAACCTTGTTAAAAGGGCACATCGTCACACTGGGATAAAAGCAATCATTTGAATTTGAATTTGAATTTTTATCCTGATGTTTGTAATAAAATCTTTGCAATATTATTTTTATTTATAATGTAACATCAGTCAAGTGTTCTCTTGTTTAATAAACACTTCATTCTTTGTGTACCAATACACTGGTAGCCTTGTAAATGTGTTCAGTAACTGGACTTATACTAATGGACAACTGTGGTTCAAGGGCAACATATCAAAACCAAGTAAAGATGGACTATAAATTCTGAGTTCCAGCAACTCCCACATTCCATTAATTTAAAAAATATGACCTCCACTGTTAAAAACAAAGGAAGTGAGAATCTAACACATTAGGTTTCACTCTGGAATTTGTCTTATCCATTATGAACATAAGTTGGGATCATACATCACCAAGTCACAGAGATACTAAAGCTTGGTCAAAGTGGTAAGTTTTCATAAGTTCCGCAAATGACAAAGATGTGGAAAAGTTTCAGAAGGAAAGCGCAGCATATAGGATCCAGGAAATTTGAGACATGGCCAGCAATGATAAAGCATTTAAATTTAGGAATAATGGGCTACAACAGAGCCAGACATCTTTACTCTTAATTAAACAAACATTGAAAACCACAGGATCAACTACTGGCTAGTCATCCCTGCAGTAATATACCTCCATAATCTCATCTAGTGCAGATTTCTTCTTCTTGTCCTTTGTATCTGAAGACGTATGGCCCAGTTCCTTTCGTTTTACTGAAGCTATTGTTTGCAATGGACTTGGTCCCAGCGTACTGAAAAACATACAAGATATGGTTTACAAATTCTTTTGTAGTTAATTGGCTGAATTCAGCATCCCTGACCTCTTTTCTCAAAGCTAAGCAAACTTTTTTATGCTGCAGAACACATTGCATTCAGACAGAATAAAGTTAGTGGATTCTTCTTTAGAATCAGAGCAAATATTTGTCATTTCTGTATGCATTCAGTTGAACATGAAGAACATGCAATAATTGAAAAAAGGTTCATAGGGTGGTGAATTTTTAAATTCTCTACACCAGAAGGCTGTGGAAACGCAGTCATTAAATATGTTCAAGACAAAAGATTTACAGATTTCTAGTTACAAATGACATCACAGAATATGGGGATAGCACGTGAATACATCACTGAGGTAGATAATCCGTCTTGATCTAAAATGGTGGAGCTGGAGAGAGGGCTGAATAGCCTACTCTGAACCTTATGTTCCTATTCCACAAATTGTAGGCATTGATAGAACCCCTCTTTCTCTCGACTGTACTCACAATCTGAACAACTACTCCACATTTCCAATTCAAAAAAGTGGAACCAAATGAGTTTACATAATTATATTTAGTTTAGGCTCTTAGAGTTCATATAATGGTCAATTATTCAAAGATAAAAAGGAAGTCAAGCATTGATGAGGCAATAATCATCATTTACAAAAGACCAAATGGAAGTTGTAATGACTGGGCTGCTCTGCTACTAGAATGTCTCTTGACTAGAAGCATTAGAGCATAGTTACATCATTAATGACATGCTCACACAGTGGGTTGGGTAGAGAGGCAGAAGGCAAGGAGGAGGAATAACACACAAAAATTGAACTGAATAACTATGGATAGCTCCTGTGGCTATTGTCTGCCTTGGAAGTACTGTTCTACAGGCTGCCTAGTAGCCTGAACAAGTAAGAGTGAAAGAAAAATTGTGAAAATCAGCTGTCCTATTCAAAGAAAGATGACATTTTAGAAAGGACAAAGAATGCAATTGAATGCTTTTAAGAAATCAAAAACAAAATGACCCTGAAAAATTAATCTTAGCTACAATTTCTTTTGCAAAACGTATTTACTTTCTCAGTTACCAGCCAAATCAGAACTATATTAAGAAAAATCGAAACATTTTCTAATAGGTTTTCAAGGAATGTGTTCATAACTTGTAAGATAACAGCAAGATAGATTTCTTACCTAGGTTTAGGAGCTGCTGTAGCGGATGCACTTTGTCCTTTGTTTAAGTTAAAGGCAACTATAAACAAAAGAAATAGATCAAGCCATTTATGTTGATTGTCAATAGTTTACAAGTGTTAGAACTATATAGTTGGAATCTTTCTATGAAATCTACTCTTCTACTCAAGAGTATAACTTCAAAAGCATCTTAAAAAATGAGCAGCTTCCACAATTAATCTATCTTTCCAACTGTAGTCATGAAAACATAAATTAGAAAACAATACTAAAATTATTAGAACAGTATTGAGAACAACAACAATGCTGAAACATTTCAAACAAAATAAGTGATGTAGACATCTAAAGACAAATCCTAAAGTAAAGTAAATCAGCTCCTCTGGTTATATTTAAGGTGTAATTGTTTCTGTAATTATGTATGTACTAATGAGTTGGGTGGGAGGAAATAATATAATCACAAATTATCTGCTGATAAACTAAAATCCCAAAAACTGAAAATGCTACAATCAAGAAAGGAAATATTCAGGAATAGCTCAATCATAACCTCAGAAACTGACAATACGATGAAAGATACATACTGAAATAGTATTAGACGAAAGTTCCAGTTTGAACTTATCTTTAGCACAGAATGTTGTGGTTCTGTTTGCCGAGCTGGGAATTTATGTTGCAGACGTTTTGTCCCCTGTCTAGGTGACATCCTCAGTGCTTGGGAGCCTCCTGTGAAGCGCTTCTGTGATCTTTCCTCCGGCATTTGTAGTGGTTTGAATCTGCCACTTCTGGTTGTCAGTTCCAGCTGACCGGATGCGGCAGATTCAAACCACTACAAATGTTGGAGGAAAGATCACAGAAGCGCTTCACAGGAGGGTCCCAAGCACTGAGGATGTCACCTAGACAGGGGACGAAACGTCTGCAACAGAAATTCCCAGCTCGGCGAACAGAACCACAACAACGAGCACCCGAGCTACAAATCTTCTCACAAACATTTAGCACAGAGTGTTTGGTACCTGCTTCTTAAGTGTTTTTACCATTGCTTAACTCATGTGCATTGATAGTACATCATTGCTTCTCATTTTTAAGTGCTGTCAGTGGTCATGCAAATAAAGAACTTGCAGTGATCTAGCATCTTTAACATTGTAAAGCACCCAAAGGTATTTCATCGGAGTGCCAAACAAAATCTGACATCAAGCTATGCAAGATGCTACGACAGACAATCAAAAGTATGGTCAAGGTTTTAAGGAGAAAAATTTGTTCACAGATATATAAGAAACTGTTAATAGGTTACAAGTGGTCTAAGTACGACTTTCAAGATTCATCAAGGGACCACAGGTGAGTTAGTAGTGGGATTTTAAAAAAAAACTTTCATTTGTGTAAGAACAATTCTGAACATAAATACACATACATATATCCTATAAGTATGATAACAGGAGCAGGAAATGGCATATTTTGTGGTATAGTCGTAGTGTCCCTATCTCTAAGCAAGAAGGCCTGGGTTCAAGTCACACCTGCTCCAGAGTTGTTTCATAGCATTTCAGAACAGGTAGATAAGAAATTTACTTGAAAAAAGAACAAGGGAGGAAATAGAACAAGAGTAATAATTTGCTAAAAAAAAGATAAATTAATTCACAATGAATTCAATTAAATGAATGGTCTGAAATGTTATTCGTGCAATTAGTTAGCAAATATCAGAGAGGGTGACATTTGGAATACCATTACTGGGATTCAACACATGAACGGAGAATAGGCACCAAGGCTAATTCCCTAGTACAAACTTCAAGGATTACATAGACATTCGGTTACTAGGAGCAAAGTATTGTCAGAACATTTCCTGCTTTTTCACAAGAAATAAGATTTTTGATGGGGACTGAAAAGCGGTTAAGTGAATATGCAATAGACAGAATGCACTGCAATGTTCTGGCCAAATTAGGAGGACAAACACATTACTCATTCACTTCAGACATACCTTTTTCTTCCTCATTTTCTCTTTTCAATTCTGTAAAAACTGGAATGTCCTAAAAGATTAAATACGTAAACATATTTCTTTTAAGAACTTTCAATTATATAGCACCTTTCAGAGAATTAAATGTTTTGAGGTGCTTCACAGGAGTGTTATCAAAAACAATTTGTCACATAGAGGTTTTTAAAACAGATGACCAAAATTTTGACAAATCGTCTTAGCAGGACGTATACACTTAATGGGAAGGTCCTAGGGAGTGTTGCTGAACAAAGAGACCTTGGAGTGCAGGTTCATAGCTCCTTGAAAGTGGAGTCGCAGGTAGATAGAATAGTGAAGGCGGCATTTGGTATGCTTTCATTTATTGGTCAGAGTACTGAGTACAGGAGTTGGGAGGTCATGTTGCAGCTGTACAGGGCATTGGTTAGGCTACTGTTGGAACATTGTGTGCAATTCTGGTCTCCTTCCTATCGGAAAGATGTTGTGAAACTTGAAAGGGTTTAGAAAAGATTTACAAGGATGTTGCCCGAGTTGGAGGATTTGAGCTATAGGGAGAGGCTGAACAGGCTGAGGCTGTTTTCCCTGGAGCGTCAGAGGCTGAAGGGTGACCCTATAGAGGTTTACAAAATTATGAGGCTCATGGATAGGTAAATAGACAAAGTCTTTTCCCTGGGGTCGGGGAGTCCAGAACTAGAGGGCATAGGTTTAGGTTGAGAGGGGAAAGATATAAAAGAGATCTACGGGGCAGCTTTTCACACAGAGGGTGGTATGTGTATGGAATTAGCTGCCATACAATTGCAACAGTTAAGACGCATTTGGATGGGTATATGAATAGGAAGAGCTTGGAGGGATATGGGCCGGGTGCTGGCAGGTGAGACTAGATTGGGTTGGGATATCTGTTTGACATGGACGGGTTGGACCGAAGGGTCTGTTTCTATACTGTACATCTCTATGACTCTAGTAAATTTTCAGCAAGGTCTTAAAGGGGAAGTGTAGAGAGATTAGAGCCTAGATCTAGGTGCAAGTACAGCTCTCAATGGCAAATGGTGAAAATCGAACAAAAGGCCAGAAGTGACAGGGCACAGCTAACTGGAGGATTAGAGGAATTAAACAGATAGCGGCGATATTGCCAGGTGATTTGAAACTAAGGATGAGAATTTTCAAACTCAGGCATCAGTGGCTGAAAACCAGCTTAGATAAGTGAGCACGGTGATGATGAGCGAACAGGACTTGGTACAAATAAGGTACAAGGAGAGCAGCAGAATAATCAACTCAAGAGGCAATTGTGAACTATCGGAATGTTTTAGCTACAAAACTGCACCCATATATAACTGGAATCGCCCTGTGGCAGTTACATCGTTTCAAAGCAACATAAAGATTCCTGAACTAAAAAAAACTTATATATCTTAAACTGCAGGCACATCTTTCCCCACAAAATATATTGTTCACTTTGCTGCTACATTAAATAATTAACTGATTGATTGAATGGTTTGTTTGCTTATCTGATTGGAAAGAGGCAGTTACAAGATTAATACAGAAGAAGACCATTCAGCTCATTGGTAAATCATAAACTTCAGAGAAAAAGAGGACCAAGTGTGAAAAAAAAAAAATTGTGGCAGAGTATATTGTGAGCTATGGTTACTGTCAGTTGCTAAAAATACCAATAGCTCTTTTAGTCGTTGATTAGTTTCTCAAAATACAGATATCTCTGAAAATCCAATGCTTTTTCTACGTAGCGTGTAGTGTATTTTTTCTGATGGCATAGCAAAGTAAAATTTCCATTAAAATTATTAATCACTAATAAGACAAAGAACATAAACGGAATTAAGTGAAAATATTTCCATAGAAAGAAAGTTTCAGTCATTTTCAGAAGCTACAATTCACTTATTTTCAGGAAAAAAAAATTAGATTGTGCCAAAACAGTTGAAGGCTCTGCCACTCACACTGCAGAAAGAAAAGGTGAACAGAGAAGGCTGGACCCAATTGAAAGGCTACGTAGCTGTGTATATATAATGGGGAAAAGAGGTCTTTGTAACAGAAAGTGTGCACTATGAATTCTTTGCATTGCGAGGTGACAAGAAGGTAATGAGAATCATAGAGGTTAGAGTCATTGTGGAATAAAGTGTGGATGGTCAAATTTTAAACAAGTTGGAACTGATGGAGAGTCTAGCTCAAGAGGCTGGCAAGCAGCACATGGGGAAAGTCAGTTTTCAAGAAACAAGCCAAAAGAGATAAATGGAGAGATAAAGGTTTGAGTTGTAGATAGAGGCAGAGGTGGATCATACTGCCAAGATGAAAATAAAATTATCTCAGTGATGATAGAATAACAGCTTGTCAACTAAGGTCATGGTTAAGCAGAACTGTAAGATTACCAGCCATTATGTCCTAATGCGAAGGGAGATAGACTTTGGAAGAGCATGGAGACATGGACAGGGTTAACATGTGGAATTGAAACAGATGATCTTGGATTTGGAAATGTTAAGTTGATACTGGGCAATGATCATGCAATACAATGATAGCTATACAGCCGACATCCACACGACAGGAATAGCAGCTGCTGTCTGCATGTATTAAATAGTTTATCCAGGGTTTGCGCATAATATTTTTGAGGGTAGCAAGGGGAATAGGAGCACAAGAATGGAACTTTACAATACTTGTGAGCTGTAATTCAGGGATGGAAGAAACCATGACAAACAAATCAGCTGGAAAGTTTGGAACAGGTGATACGGAGGCGCACCACAAACTGATATAGAATAAATTCCTCAGTACAAATCAATGTTTTACCTCCTCTTTTCCTTCTTTTCCTCTCCTAACTAGTTCTTCAATAAACTTGGAATTTCTTTCCTCATCATCCAGCTCCTGCTTCTTTTTTTTCTCTAGCTCCTGTTGTCTACAAATAGTTTCTGGATCACGATCAATGTATTGAATGTACCAGCCCTTTGGAGTTTCATCCACTTTGCAGTAACCTGAAATTGGAACGCAAAACACTTGCAATGCAAAAATGCTATTGAGATTAATTTGTGTATACTCACATTTGATAATTACAGTTGACTGAACAGTAATTTAAAAGACATGGATCTCAAATTGCCCATTTAATCATCGTCTTGGTGCAAAACTGATAGGAACTACTTCATTACAGCTCAATAGTGTCAAACTAGGATTCTTCAAATAAATTTCAGCTGGAGTAATGCAGTGTTCAGTGATGCCTGAATTTGATTAAACTTGATCCTTACACCACAAATTGTAAAACAATGCAGGAAACCTTTTTTTAAAAAATGGAGATATAAGGGAGGGGTAAGATTAGCTCAAGAATGAAAATCTAACAGATCTTTCTCACCTTCTCTGCCTAGCCACTTGGTGAAATCAGTCAGTGTCTCCCACATTGTTGCATTCATATGAACATGCTCCCTGTGACTGATGTATTCATTGTAGATAACATTGTTGTGAACACGTTTAGTTCCTAGAAAAAGAAAGTCCAATTATCTTACTACTAGAAGAAATGAATATTGTTGTAACAACAACATTTATGCTAATATTGGATCAGTACCAGGATCAAAAATTAAAGCAAAACTCCAAACAAATGAGACTGGGTATACTGGCACCGACACAGGCAGCAAACTAGTTGTTCTCTACCTAGCTGTGTAATTCCCTATGTGGAGTTAACAGAGGTGGTAGCCAAAGATGAAATACTCTTTAATACAAAAGGTACTGTTGAAAACAAAAGTCAAATCCAAAAGGAAGTCACTCCATGTCATTATTCGGCATTTACTTAGTACTGTTGTTGAGCAGATAATATGTGCAGATTATCTATAAAATCTCTGAATTACATATTGGCAGATACCTTGGGCACTGAATGTAAACGTTCAAGTTACATACACAAATGATTATTTGAAACAGCAGATTACTTATTTCACATTTCCAAAGCTTGGCTTGTTTGTAAATGGAAATAAGAGAAAAGTTTTTGTCACCTTTCAGTAAGGAGCTAATATATTGCCAATTAATGTTGAATGAACAGGCATACTGAAAAAGGTCAGCATGCAGCTTGTGTGCTTCTTTTCTGGAGACAAATGATGCACCACTGGGAAACAGTACAAATATCATAACTTTTTTATTTACAACAAAAGAAGAGGCAAACCAGCAAGAAATACTGGTTAGATTTATCAGTGAAGTTCCAAAATGTGAGCTCTCTATGAACTAAATTCAATTCAAATAGACTTTTATGGCAAAAAAAAAATCGGAAACTCACCAAAGCGTCTTCTAAGAAGTTCAAGAAATTCATTGCGAAACTCCCTGGAGGAAAACAAAGAATTGTGTGCAATACTTCACCAGGAAACGGCAGCATTTACCATCCATTTACCGTGTTATCGAACTGAATTATAGCACAAGAGAGGATATTTGGTCCAATGTACTTGTGCTGGCCATCTGAAAAGGCTACCAAATTATTTTTCCCTGTTCTTGTTCTGCAATCCAGTAAATGTTCTCTTTTTAAGTAGAGATCCAATTATTTTTTGAAAGATACAATTAAATCAGTTTCCACCAGCCTTCCAGACAATTCATTCAGAAACATAAATTAGAGTAAAACAAAAATTTTCATCTTTCATCCCCCACCCCTGCATCTTTGCCCGTTAAAATAATTCCAGGCTCTCAATCTCTAAAACGAAACCAACATCTAACAATTTACATTGTCTTCAAGTAATTTGTGAATTCAACAAAGACACAATGTGTCCTATAGCTACAACACAAAGCACATTAGTTTGGTATTTTGCCTTGATTCTGACATCACTTTGAGGCAGCAGATTCGTGTTGAATGATCAGCTTAGCATCAGTGATAGCTTAAATTAAACCAGTGCAAAGGCTACATTCTTGAACTTTAAACCTGAAATTTCAGATAGCCCCATACAACAATCCCTCGAACTTGTTTCTTCTGCATGGTCCTTCGAGATCGCTATGCAACAGCAACTTCAAATATCAATGCAATGACCTGTATCAGCATGCTAATCGTTATTTAGAGAATATTAGAGAGCATGCAGCTGTACAGCCTAGAGAAAATGTTGGTCCCTTGAGTAGTCTAATTTTCTAGCATTTTAAACTTTTTAGTTAAACAGCGATGTTTAGGGTCACAGCACTCTAAAAGCAGGCACTGAGGTAATATCATTTAGTTGAATGTGAAACTATTTCCCAAGTTACCCGTTCACTTTAGGCCTTCATGCATAAGTATGTGATCAAATAAAAAACTTCATTTTGAGGCACAAACTAGAGCAGACTTGATTACTGGATGCCCTCTTTGCATGCTGCAGTATTCTATAATAAGAAGAATACTAAATATTTTTAAAAATTATTTCATTATATTTAGAGCCCAGTTTTCAAAATGACAGTTATGGTAATGGTGGGAGAAATACACAGGAATATAAAAATTAGAATCATGATAGGCCATTCAAGCCTACTCTGCTAATTGGTAAGATTTGCTCTGGTTGTAACTTCAACTCCATTTTCCCATCTCTCCCCCATCAACTCCCTCATCAATCAAATTTGTATCAAATACATCCTTCTGCAGAACTGTAATGGAGCAGGAGAAAATAAATCTGTTCAAATTGAGGAACAACCAAATTGGAAACAGCTAGAAGGGGAAAGGTTGCAAGAAATCTTATTCCAAGTCAAAGCATTATGCATCATCCAAAATTTATAACTTCCAGTACTTAACATCATGTTGGGCACATCTGGCAGTAATTCTTAAAGGGTGCCAAACTATACATACTCTGAAAAGTAGTCCATGAACTGCTGTGGGTTCTCTGATGCCAGCAGAAGCTGCCGTTGGTGAGATTCTGACATGCAGTGACATTTGAAGCCATTCTGGAATACAACACAAACAATATCAATATTCTTATTCCACAGTTTTCCAGGGAAAAAATGACCACTAAACAATACAGCCTGCTATCCAATTCTTTGCTTTCTTTCTAGTGAAATATCTCCACATCATTTATACTGTACTGATTTACAATATGAAATAAATCCTTGCATTTGCATAGATCTTTTCAGATTCCTTTTTGAAATTATTCAACCACAGAACTAACAGTCATCCACAGTTATTTACTATAAAGCCTCTTTGACGAAAGGAATGATGAGGAATTAAAACTGGACTCAATACAATTACGGTAATGCTTAAGCCATGTAGAATTTTAAGATTACACTTTTGAATAATGCTGTTACAAATTGTTTTTTCTTCTACTTGTGGGAAAGTGGGTTTTCAGTACTAGCAATCAGTTTAAGGCATCTTTCCGGTTTTGAAACTTTTATCTCCACTACTTCTACTGAGAACATATTACATATTACCAGCCTTGACAGAATGTGCTAAGGTACTTCTACCAACAAAGTCTCTACACATCATTCCAGATCGGAGTGTAATAGAGTCATAGAGTCACTCAGAAGAGAAACAGACCCTTTGGTCCAACTCATTGATGCTGACCAAGTTTCCCCAGACTAAATTAGTCCCATTTGCCCATGTTTGGCCCATATTCTTTTAAACCTTTCTTATTCATAAACCTGTCCAGATGTATTTTAAACGTTGTAACTATATCTGCATCTATCACTTCTTCTTGCAGTTCATTCCACAGCCAAACCACCCTATGTGTGATAAAGCTTCCCCTCTGAAGAAATATGTCCTCTAGTTTCAAATTCCCCTACCCTAATCTGCAATAATTATTCATAATTAGCCACAACTTTGATAAAAGATATTTTCAATTTAGACATTTGAACTGTCATTTAGAAAAAAAATACAGTGCACCAATAATAAACAACTCCTGGCTAGATGCTCCGTAATTTTAAAGACCTCTATGGAGTCTACGCCCAGAAAACACAGTCTCAGACCAAAGAGACACCAATTTATGACATAACATGAGAAATTTCTTCTGTCAGAGGGTCGTGTATCTTTGGAACTCCTTGGCACAGAGCACAGTGAGGGCAAAGTCCTTGAATCTAGTTAAGGCTGAGATAGATAGGTTCTTGACCAGTAGAGGAATCAAGGGTTACATGGAAAATGCAGGCACGTGGTTATGAGGAATGTTGGCTCAGCCACGATCCTAACAAATGGCAAAGGAGGCTCGAAGGGCTAAATGACTTACTCTTGCTCCTATCTATTATGGCGCTATGGAGATCCCCTAATCGGTCTTCTTTCTTCAAGGAAAATAAAAGATCCAATCTGTTTGTCATTCCCGATATGTATAGCCTGGTGATTCTTGGATAAATCCTCACCCTCTCCAGAGTTTCTATATCCTTTCGGGCTATTTTCCCTGGAGTATCGGAGGCTGAGGGGTTACCCTATTTTATAAAATCATGAGGGGCATGGATAGGGTAAATAGGCAAGGTCTTTTCCCCAGGGTGGGGGAGCCCAAAACTAGAGGGCATAGGTTCAGGGTAAGAGGGGCAAGATTTAAAAAGGCCCTAAAGGGCAACGTTTTCATGCAGTGGAATGAGCTGCCAGAGGAAGTGATGGAGGCAGATCCAATTACAACATTTAAAAGGCATCTGGATGGGGTATATGAATAGGAAGGGTTTAGAGGGATATGCTGGCAAATGGGTCTAGATTTATATAGGATATATGGTCAGCATGGAGAGTTGGACCGAAGGTTCTGTTCCCGTGCTGTATATGTCTATGACTCAATGACTTTCAATTTTTTGAAACAGTGCAATTCCCATGTATAAGAAACCAATCTGATGAACTCTCTGAAATGCTAACAGAAAATGCTGGATTAACTCAGCAGATCTGGCAACATCTGTGTGCATGTGAGACAGAGAAAGCAGAGTTAATGTTTCAAGCACAGAGACCCTTTACCTTACTCTGAAAACAACAAATGCTGGAGATCACAGTGGATCAGACTCATCTTGACTCAGAATGTGAGCTTCTGTCTCTTTCTCTCTCCCCATGGATGCTGTCTGACCTGCGGAAGATTCCAGCATCTGTAGTAATTTTCCCCTTGCTCTCCTCAGAGGATGACAGTGGCCTTCCCAACAAAGTTAAAAATCACACAACACCAGGTTACAGTTCAACAGGATTATTTGAAAGTGTAAGCTTTTGGAATGCTGCTCCTTTGTCAGGAAGCTAGTCGAGCAGGATACATGGGACACAGGTAAACCTGCAGGACTATAACCTGGCATTGTTTGCTTTTTAACTTTGTCCACCCCAGCCCAACACCAGTACCTCCAGATCACAGAATGTATAGTAAAAGATCAAAGTATCATACAGTTGATGAAATGTGTTAGACAAGCATGGATGGCTGTTAAGTCTTTAATCATTTAGAATGGGGATGCAAGAATCTCAGAATTTATTTCAAGTCACAAGTTAACTTCGAGGCTTTATCATGATGAGGAGGTGCCGGTGTTGGACTGGAATGGACAAAGTTAAAAATCACACCTCACCAGGTTATTGTCCAACAGGTTTGTTTGTAAGTACTAGCTTTTGGAGCACTGTTCCTTCGTCAGATAGCTACTGGGGCAGGGTCATAAGTCACAATTTATAAAATCACAATGTCATGCAACTGATACAAGAAATTGAACAAACCTAGATTGCTAGGCGAAAGTGAGTATTGCAGATGCTGGAGATCAGAATCAAAATTAGAGTGGTGCTGGAAAAGCACAGCAGGTCAGGCAGCATCCGAGGAGCAGGAAAATCGACGCTTCGGGCAAAAGCCCTTCATCAGAAAAAAACCTAGATTGCTGTTAAGTATTTCATAATGGATTGCAGGTTTTGATTGCTTAACATGCAAATCCCAGAGCTTCTTTCAAGTCACATTCTCGAGATAACATAAGGTTTATTTTTTATTTAAAAGTGACATCTCAGGTTTAACACTATACATCAATAAATAGGTGACATCTCAGCTCAGACAACGCATTAAAGGTGTGAGGTTAGAGGCTTTCTGCATGCCAACCTGGAGTCAGACTCCAGGTTGTGGTGTGATCTTTAAACTCTATCCAACAGCAGCAGCAGCAGCTCCCCCGCGTCATGGCTTCCCTGACAAAGGAGAAAATCACACAACACCAGGTTATAGTCCAACAGGTTTAACTGGGTGCTTCCAATTAAACCTGTTGGACTATAACTTGGTGTTGTGTGATTTTTAACTTTGTACACCCCAGTCCAACACAGGCGTCTCCAAATCCTCACAAAGGAGGCCTTCCTTCTTGATGCTGGAGGGGTGTGGGGGGGGAGGGGTGCAAGGACCAGCCAGACCCTGAATCCTGCACCCAGGCAGGAACCGCGCGTACTCTGGTTCGCTCACCTCGTCCCGACACTGCTTCTGACACATCTGACAGTACCATCGCAGTTTCTGCAGCCCCTTCGACTTAATGCGGTTGGCGATCGCCTTGGGAGTCAGGAACTCGGCTTTGCCCATCCTTCAGCAGCGGCGACGGCGGACTGACAGCGCACAAAGTGCTGACGTCTCCGCACCCCTCAGAAGATGATGACGTCACCGACGCCGGAGCCCTTGCGTGTTCGTCACCGTCTTCCATCCAGCTGCTTTTTCTTAAACCTTTTCACCCATCCTCTTTGCGTTGCTTTCCCCCCCCCCCCGGTAATTTAAAATCTGAGGAGAGGGAATATTTACAACTTTACCGCTGGCAACACATTCGGAGGTGGAGAGGGTGAAAAACGTGTCGAATGGCCTTCTGGGAACTGTAGTTCGAACACCGGCTTGACCGCGGCCTGTCGGCGGCAGAGGGGACTACGGCCCCCAATGTGCAGCGCGCGGTTGGTGTTCCCACCTCGCCGGGTGTTCACGTGGACTAACAGCTGACGCATGCGCGGTTGCTGAGCGCTGACCTTCAGCCGTTTCCGCCCGGGAAGGAGTCACCATGTTCGCCAGGAGGGGTGCTTTGCTGTTTGAACCCCAATGGTAATGAACATTGTCTCTGCGTAATTAAACTGCGGCTTCTCCTTTTCGAGAGGAATGCTCTCAGTTAAACTGCAGGGCGGTGCAGTGTTCTCCTCCGTGTGTAATCGATCTGGGTAGATGACCCCAGGCTTGGAGGCCTTTTCCAAGGAAATCCTCTCTCTGCCTCCTTGCAGCCTCTGTACACCTCCTAGGATTGTATTTTGATGTGGCCTCTCGTAAACAGCTGGAAGGTTCTTCCTTTGTGTTTGGTTGGACGGATCCTACTTGTTTTTTTAAAAGCAAAAGATCCTAATGTAGCATTTATATAGCGCCTTCCACGGCCTCAGAAGAACCCAAATCACTCATGGGATGGAGTACAATGTTGTTGCATAGGAAGTTTGCTCACAGCAAGCTCCCCCCCCAAAGCAAATGTGACAACGACGAGGTAACCTGTTGATTGATGGCTAAGTATTAGCCAGGATACTGTAAAATTCCCCTCTTATTCGACTGAGGGGATAATATTGTGAAATTGCTTTCTTGTGTCCACCTGAGCTGATAAGTGAGATCTTGGTTATAAACAATTTGGGCAGAGATCATGTCTGTTGATGCAGAAAATACCAGAATATACAGCAATTTTGTAAAAAATCTGAAATGGGGCTGTTTTGTCATGAGTCTTTATTAGAGTGTTATCCAGTTATGATTACAACATTGGTGGTAGTGCTAATGACTTTACCATCATTCTTTAATTGTAGAAACGGTGAAGTAATGATTCTAGTGAGTCCCTGATTTATGGACTTCATAAAGTGATCCCGTACTCGGATGTAATTTTAAAGATCTGACACCGGTCACTTCCTCTAATTAGGAATTACTATTTTGCATTATTTTGCCTTGTGTTCAGATGTTTGTACAAATCAATTTAACAAAAGGAACCAGTTTGTAATCTGCAAACTAACTTAGTTGGATTGCAGGGCTAGGTCATCATGATATACAGTACTTTATAAATTTAAATGAATCTGCTAATTATGTAACTAAAACAAAAACAAAATCATGTTCATTGAACATAATGTAATTGTAAATATCCCAATGGCATGAAGTCCAATTAGCATGCTTACTTTGTGATGCAAATGCTGGACTGAATTGATTAGATTACTTAGTGTGGAAACAGGCCCTTCGGCCCAACAAGTCCACACCGACCAGCCGAAACGCAACCCACCCAGACCCATTCCCCTACATTTACCCCTTCACCTAATACTATGGGCAATTTAGCATGGCCAATTCACCTAACCTGCACATTTTTGGATTGTGGGAGGAAACCGGAGCACCCAGAGGAAACCCACGCAGACACAGGGAGAATGAAGATAAAATAGCTGTTACTGAATGAGGATTTTATGAGATATTAGAGATGTAAAATCAAGTTGAATCAAGGTACAACAGAAGTTTTGCCAAGGAATCGTCTTAATATTTGTAACATTGAAACCTTTTAAAAGTTTTCAAAAAGTGTTAGAATGTGTTTATCTGCGGTTTGAAAATTTATTATTTTCCCATTTATTGATTTTTTTCCCATTTCATTTGCTCATGGAGGAGATGACTTTGGTTGAGATGTGATACCAAAAGAAACAATAGGTAATTGGGTATTTTAACAGTACAGCATGTAGAAATTTGTATAATGAGGAGACTGGATTTCTCCTTATGATAGTCGATGTACGTAATAATCAAAAGCCACATTGATCTCCTCTGTTATCCTCCTGTTCAGCATTCTGTTAAATAATGATTAGGTTGAACCTGTTTAATTTATCTGAGTCTAGTTGTAGTGCTTTATTCCTGATCAGAAAGAGGGAAACTAATACTGCTCAGTTATTGAACCTGGACCACTTCTGTATTTGCACAACAGTCAGTGTAGGGATATAGCTGTGATGAACTACTTTCAGTGTTGGCTTGCAATACTCATTTGCTCTTTAAGTTTATCTTAAACCTTTGAGTTTGAGAAAACATTAGTTTGATTTGTGTACTGAAAGAGAATTTTTAGAATTGCCTATTCTATATTAAGGTATAAGTACTTAAGCAAATAACCAAAGAACTGCAGATGCTGGAAATCTGAAACAAAAATTGAAATTGCAGGGGAAGCTCAGCAGATCTGCCAGCATGTTTGGAGTGAAAGCAGAATTTTGTTCCAGTGACCCTTATAAGATATAATACTGTTAGAGGAATCTAGTTGATGAGGGGTAATGTAATGTGATCAGGTTTGCTGCTGCAAATGTGTGCGCAAATCTGGCTACTTTATAATTGATCAAAATTGTGTTTTGCCAGGATTTAGAATTCATGATATATAACCGTAGTTAATTCTGTACTGAACAAGTGTTGGACTTAAAGTAAGGTCTCCTCTGATGCTACATTATTCTATTTATATCGAGAACAAATTGTTCAAATCTTCTTTCTGACACCTATAGGCACTTTTTATATTAAAGGGACGTTTTTACTGACAGTAATATTTCCCATGGTGCATTTAACTGAACATTTCTGTGAACTTCAATACAGAGAAAAAATATACACTGAGAAATCAGAGTTAACATTTCAGGTTGAGTGATCCTTCCTCAGAACAAGTCATGTTGGATTTGAAACATTAACTCATTTTCTGTGTCAACAATGCTGCCAGATTTGCTGGGTTTATCTGGCACTTGGTTTTTATTGTAGGAAATTGTACTCATACAGTTCATACATTAAGCGACCAGCTTATCAAATAGCAACAAGGTGAACATTGCTGAGTTTTGCTATCTGCATTTATGCTTGCACATCCCAAGGTATTAGGAATGTGTCCAGGAGCATCAACCAGTAGATAAGATCACAGTTGTTAATTTCTGCAGAGTGGGTAGTTGAAATTCCTCGTCTCCCACCCAAATAATATATATTTCCTATTTAACTTTACTAAAGTCCAATCTCAATTATGTTACAGGGGCCAAGTTCGAAACATGGCAACCCTGAAGGACAGTAAGTACCCAACTTTCTTCATTATTACAGAACACTTTGATAAATTGAAGAGGTCAATTGTGAATGTCTTAAGCTTTGATATATGATTTGATTTATTGGTCTCGCATACGCTGAGATATAGTGAAAAGCATTGTTCTGCATGCTATCCAGGCAAATCATACCTTATATAAGTACATCAGGGTAATAGAACAGAATGCAGAATATCGTGTCATGGCTGCAAAGAAGATGCAGAGAGGGATCAACTATATCCGAGAGGTCCAGTCAAAAGTCTGATAACGGCAGGAAAGAAGCTGTTCTTGAATCTGTTTGTATATCTTTTCAAACATTTGTATCTTCTGCCTGACAGAAGAAGGTGGAGGAAAGTATAACCAGGGTAGGAAGGGTCTTTGATGATGATGGCTGCTTTTCCGAGGCAGTGGGAAGCACAGACGGAGTCACTGAATGGAAGGCTGCTTTGTGTGATGGACTGGACTGCGTTCACAACTCTGTAGTCTTGGGCTGACCACTTGCCTTTACAAGCTGTGATGCATCCGGAGAGGATGCTAAAATTGGTAAGAGTCAGCTTAAACAGTCATCAAATTAAGACTGCGGTAAGGAGGAATGTCTTCCCTGAGAGTCTTTGGAATTTCTTGCCACAATGGGGGCAGAGTATTTGTGTATATTTAAGGTTGAGAGATTCTTGATCAGCAGGGGAATTCAGGGTTATGGAGAAATGTTAGAAAATTAATGTGGGGTCTGTTGGATAGCCATAATTCTATTGAATGGTGAAGAAGGCTGAAGGGGCCAAATGACATATTCTTGTTCCTATTTCTTTAGGTCTTTATAAAGGACAGACAGTTCCATCACACTGTTGACACCTGTGTTTCTGTGTACTTAAAATATTTTTGCAAGTCGTCTTTGTGGTGGTGTCCTTATCTCTAGGCCATAATGTCCAGCTTCAATTTCTATCTGCTCTAGAACTGTGTGAGAACATGTCTGAAAAGATTAATTTTGTAATAATTTACATTGTTTTAATGGATTGCATTAATAGTGAGTCATCAGAGTGGTCAATGTTTTAACATACGTTGCATTGGGAGCTTTGGCATGGTGATAAGTAAAATAAAACCGTGTGTTAAATTCAGAGTTAAAATATGAAGTCAGTTTAGCAGTCTTCTGTTTGGGGGAAAAGAAGTGAAGCAGTGCTCTGAGTTTGCTGTCTGAAAAGATCTATTTTAAACTGAATTTCAGTGTATGGAAACAAAGACTGCTTAGTCCAAAAGTTGGGGACAAAAAGTGAGTGACTGTTAAACATGCAGGAATAAAATTTACATACTTTTATTAAGTGCCCTCTCATCAAAATTTATTTCTTGTCACTTCACCAGTTAGACAGAGAAACCTTAATAGATAAAAATAACTGAGTCCAAGTCATAGGAATTGTCTTCTTTTAGGTGGATAGTTTAATTATTTTGATTTTGTATTTAAATTCCCCACCAAAGGCATGTTATTTATAGAGTCATAGAGACGTATAGCACGGAAACAGACCCTTCGGTCCAACTTGTCCATGCCAACCAGATGTCCCAACCCAATCTAGTCCCAGCTGCCAGCACTGGCCCATATCCCTCTTAAACCCTTCCTATTTATATACCCATCCAGGTGCCTTTTAAATGTTGCAATTGTATGAGACTCCACCATTTCCTCTGGCAGCTCATTCCACACTCGTACCACCCTCTGTGTGAAAATGTTGCCCCTTACGTTTCTTTTATATCTTTCCCCTCTCACTCTAAACGTATGCCCTCTAGTTTTGTACTCCCCTACCCCAGGGGAAAGACTTTGTCTATTTAACCTATCCATGCCCCTCATGATTTTATAAACCTCTTCGAGGTCACACCTCAGCCTCTGACACTCCAGGGAAAACAGCCCCAGCCTGTTCAACCTCTCCCTATAACTCAAATCCTGCAACCCTGGCAACATCTTTTCTGAACCCTTTCAAGTTTCACAACATCTTTCCAATAGGGTGGAGACCAGAATTGCACACAATATTCCAACAGTGGCCTAACCAATGTCCAGTACAGCCGCAACATGACCTCCCAACTCCTGTACTCAATAGTCTGACCAATAAAGGAAAGCATACCAAATGCCGCCTTCACTATCCTATCTATCGCGACTCTACTTTCAAGGAGCTATGAACCTGCACTCCACAGTCTCTTTGTTCAGCAACACCTCCTAGGACGTTACCATTAAGTTTATAAGTCCTGTTAAGATTTGCTTTCCCAAAATGCAGTACCACGCATTTATCTGAATTAAACTCCATCTGCCACTTCTCAGCCCATTGGCCCATCTGGTCAAGATCCTGTTGTAATCTGAGGTAACCTTCTTCACTGTCCACTCCACCTCCAATTTTGGTGTCATCTGCAAACCTACTAACTATACCTCTTATGCTTACATCCAAATAATTTATATAAATGATGAAAAATAGTGGATCCAGCACCAATCTGCTGCAAAATAGTTGTTCATGTTCTTCCAGGAATATCCACAGCTGGTAATAACAATGTGACATTTGTAGGCAGGTGGATAAAGGTGACTTCAGGATGTATTTTAAACTTCATTATGGGATGTGAAAATATGGCCCAGGTAAAGCACTGCTTGATTAAATATTTGCCTATTTCAGTTACCAGGCGCTTGAAGTCCATCAAAAATATCCAAAAGATTACCCAATCCATGAAAATGGTGGCTGCAGCAAAATATGCTAGAGCAGAGAGAGAACTGAAACCAGCAAGAGTTTATGGAACAGGAGCTCTTGGTACGGTAACAAAGGCATCTGCACTGAATTATATAATGATGAATATTTAATGTAGATTGCTGAGTGGTATTTCTTTCTTCATCACTGCAGCAGTTTTGGGCAATACCATGAGCCTGTTTTTTAGTCCATGTCTTATCTAAAGTGTTCGGAGAGACTGAAAGCACGTGCTGAGCAGCCAACTGAATTAATCCATTCATTTTGTCCTGCCTGCAATTCCCGCCAAAAATAACTCAAAAGTTAAATTAGAAACAGTTATTCCATTAATTTGGAAATGAATTTAAATTGCTTCTTATCTTCTTCAAATTTGCAAACTCCCATTTCTATAAATGAGCAGTTAATCAGACATTGTATGAACGTAATGGTTTTGAAATGCTATGAAGCCGCATCATTGAGTGTTTTGGTGGACTTACTCTAGTTCTTTGGCAATTAGTACTGCCCATTTTTTCTAGAAGCCCACCAAATATCATGCATGAGTCTTACTGGCATTTGTAAAATCTTCCTTTTAAGTTACTGCGCTGTTTACACAGAAAATGCTGCACTTGATTGAATGGAATTGATTAAAATGTTAAAGTTGCTCAAGTTTTTTGTTTTGACAAATCTGATGAGCCACAATATGAATACAAGCTTTATCATTGACCCTGTTTATTTTTCCACAAGCTCTGTATGAAAAAGCAGAAATTCAAGCACCTGAAGACCAAGCCAGACACTTGATCATTGGGGTGTCTTCTGATCGTGGTCTTTGTGGTGGTATCCACAGTAATGTTGCTAAGAACATGAGAAATCAGATAGAGGAGTTGACTGCTGCAGGGAAAGAGGTTAAGATTGTTCCCATTGGTGAGAAGCTGAGAGCACTGCTATACAGGTATGTTATCTTTTTGAGTCTGAAAATCTGTCCATGCTCAAAAACATTGATAATTTACTCTAGACTAAAATACTATCACCTGAAAATAATGTGGGTTGATGGTATGAATACATGGCATCATTAAGTTTCTCTTTGTTATTTCCATTTTGGATGACTTGCAACCTCACCATCACACTAGTAGGAAAAGGTGAATATTTATTATATTTCTCCATAATCATTTTAAGGTTCATATTGTAACTACAAGTTGCTGATTCTGTTTCCTTGTTAGACTGTTATATTATATTTTACACTACTCAGTGCAGACCCCTTCACATCAGACTAATAATGAAGACAACCTGTCTTCAGATTTAAAGTATGAACAGCTTTCTGCTAAATCATCCAGACGATTACTTATATATTCATTTTGTTGCAAGGTAATACTCCACTATGGTTTTAGCAGTACTATGGTCTAATAATTTGGAGGCAAACCCAATGCTGAAATTACAGAAGTTGTAAAGCCATATTCTATAAGCACGTTGGGAAACTATTGACCAGTGTATAACTTTTCAAGTTCAGGCTGACTCCATTCTTGCTTTAAATTGTAGAAAACATGGAAGTCGAATGCTGGTGATGTTCAAGGAAATGGGCCGGAAACCACCAACATTTGGTGATGCTTCAGTTATTGCGTCTGAGCTCTTGAACTCTGGCTTTGAGTTTGATAAAGGTTCTATTGTATTCAACAGGTTTAGGTAAGTTACTTAGCGTGAGTTTTTTTTACTTTAGTTTTTTCTGTACAATCCACCTTCTCCCTTGGTTTTAGATTAGATTTTTTTTAGATTACATTACAGTGTGGAAACAGGCCCTGCGGCCCAACAAGTCCACACCGACCCGCCGAAGCACAACCCACCCATACCCCTACATTTACCCCTTACCTAACACTACGGGCAATTTAGTATGGCCAATTCACCTGACCTGCACATCATGGGACTGTGGGAGGAAACCGGAGCACCCGGAGGAAACCCACGCAGACACGGGGGAGAACGTGCAAACTCCACACAGTCAGTCGCCTGAGGCGGGAATTGAACCCGGGTCTCTGGCTCTGTGAGGCAGCAGTGCTCACCACTGTGCCACCGTGCCGACCAGTATCCTTCCGGTTGATTGTCCTTACGGTTCAACTTAACCATTTGCTTACGTTTTCTGCTTCCTGTGTGTGTCAATATTGCTATTGTTGTTTTATTAGCATCCCTCCTTTTCAAATCCACCACAATTCTCTTCACCTTGCTCAAAAGAAAAGTGGGGATCTGTTTACTTTCTGCAACTGGAGCTCCATCTTGAAAGGCCATGAACAGACATTACTTCTCAGTTTGGAGCCCACTTATCTCAAAATTTCCCTCTGCAATCTATTAATTACAGCCTCTGCCCTGCTCACAGCACTAATTCCATGTTGATCAAAGTCAAAAACGAAATCTCTAACAAAAGTGCACATCTTTGCATTGGGATACTAATACCAGAACTGAGGTGCAAGCATTATTGTTTTCCTCATAGATTTAAAGAAGCACATGGATTCTGCAACAATAAACTGATCAATCTGATTCAGGCAGCTCATTAAATGTTGGCCAGCCAACAATGCCCACATCTCATGAGTGATGAAACAAAAACAGATTTTGGGTGGCAAAGTGGTTAGCACTGCTGCCTCTCAGCGCCAGAGACCTGGGTTCAATTCCCGCCTCAGGAATCTGTATGGAGTTTGCACGTTCTCCCCATGTCTGCGTGGGTTTCCTCTGGGTACTCCAGTTTCCTCCCACAGTCCAAAAATGTGAAGGTTAAATGAATTGGCCATGTGTTAGGTGAAGGGGTAAACGTAGGGGAGTGGGTCTGGGTGGGTTGTTCTTCGGAGGGTCAGAGTGGACTTTTTGTTCCACACTGTAGGGAATCTAATCGCCTGTTTCAACACTGTAGGGAATCTAATCTAATCTAATCATGACAAGGCATGTTAGATATCAAGGGGCTTTTAAACAAAAAGCTTAGAGTATAATTTTCTATATAAATGCAAGTTAGTGAAATAAGTGGATCGCAATTAAGGGAAGTGCATGGGGTATTCCAGTCATGAGGCAATTTGCCTACACATGAAGTTATATGCATTGTAGTAACTGCATATTTAATTTGGAATTGTTTTGAAAGATGTATAATAATTGCATCTTAAATCCTGCCACAGATAACGTCTCCTTGTTTTTAGGTCTGTGATTTCTTACAAGACTGAGGAGAAGCCAGTCTTCTCTTTTGAGACTCTTACAAATGCTGGTAAGTTACCATGTCTGTAAAGTAGGTAGATGAATGTGGTGTTACTCTGATTCACCTTGTTGAATTACCACTTTCTATTTAGATAGTTTATTGCAATTTATAAACAAATAATTGACATTGTAACAGTTCTCATTCGTACCAAAGTTACAATATCCTCACAATGTAGTTATATATTATACTCTAACTTTGCAAAAAGGAGAAGGCTGGTTGGTCTGACATGGGTAATATTTTAGAGTCCATTATTAATCATGAAATCGTGGAATACTTTGAAGTGTGTGTAATTTGGGCTGAATCAGCACGGCTTCAGGGTAGATAATGCCTGACAAATCAGTTGGAATCCTTTAAGGAGATAACGAGCAAGTTAGACAAAGGAGAGCCAGTGGATGTGATCTATTTGGATTTCCAGAAGGTCTTTGATATTATGTTGCAAAGGAGGCTGCTAAATAAATTAAGATCCTGTGGTGTTAGAGGCATGTTACTGGCATGGATAGAATATTGGCTGACCTGCAGAAAGCAGAGAATAGAGATAAAGGGGTCTTTCTCAGGATTACAGCTGGTGACTAGTGGAGTTCTGCAGGGGCCCACATTGAGATTAAAACTATTCACGTTATACATGAACCATCTGGATGAAGAAACTAAGGACATTGTTGTGAAATTTGTACATTACACAAAGATAGGTGGATGGATAGGTAGTGTTGAGGAAATGGTGAGGTTGCAGAAGAATTTGGACAAGCTAGGAGAATGGCAGATGGAATTCAATGTGAGGAAGTGTGAGATAGGAAAAATAGAGGCAGAAAATATTTTCTAAATGGGCAAAGGCTTCAGATATCCGGATTCTCTTAAGGTTAATATGCAGGTTCATTGGTCAGCAAATGCCCAATATTAGCATTAATTTCAAGAGGGCTGGAATAGAAGAGATGTATAAGGCTCTGCATTTGAAATATTGTTAATAGATTTGGGCCCTATACTCTAAACTGCACTTGTAACTACTTGTTAAAATACAAACTGTAGGAGCAGAATTAGGCCATTTGTCCCAACGGATCTGCACTGCCATTTGATTATGTCAGACCTGTTTCTCAACCCTACTCTTCTGCCTTATCCACACAATTCTTGATCCCTTCACTAGTCAAGAACCTACCAATCTCTATTTTAAATATACTCAAGGACTTGTCTCCATAGCCCTCTGCGGCAACAAGTTCCACAGATTCACCACCCTCTGACTGAAGAAATTCCTCCACATCTCATTTTAAATGGTTGTCCCTTCATTCTAAGGCCATGCCCAAGTGTCTCCAACCAGTGCAAAACACACTTTATTCTTATGCTACAATTAAAATACAAACAAAAAGATTGGTATAAATTTATTGGAAATCTTGACAGTATAATAGATTATTGGAACGGTTGCTGTTTAGTTATTAAAATGGTAACATCCTATAAACATAGCCTTGGGCAAAGGCAAAATCATTAAAATAAATTGGCTGACATGCAATATTTCTCCAGTTCAGGGGAAAACACCAAGAGAAAATTCTGGCCGAGAAAGAGGGCGGGCCGGGGGGAACTCAAGATTTTTAGCTGTTGCAGGGTGAGATACATGGTACCTTCAAAACTCAGCAGTGGAAAACTAAACTGAAACCCTGGTTCTGTGGGAGCCTGACCCCACCCCTCTACGCTGTATCCATTGTTTTAACTTTTTAAAAAAAACCCAAAGCTGTTTACATTATTAACATGGAAGTGATAGCTCGCTACCTTTGGTCTCAACCTATCTTCATTTTTTAAAAAAAGACAAAATACATTTCTTAAAGCCAGAATAAAATCACATGTGTGTGTCAGAGTTGTTATCTTCTGGCCAGAAGGTGTATTTGAATTTCTTGTAACAAGTGGAAGAAAAATAATTATTCCTTAAAATATTTGCCAGCCCACTTGTTTGCCTTTAAATTTATTCCATTCATTTGAATGTTGGTTACATCGATGATCAATGAGCATTGCCGATGTGTTTATTCAGAATTGTTATCTTGCCCTATTTGAATAAACATTTTCAAAGCTCAAATATATTGTGTCTTTAAAGGTGACCTCACTTAACAAAAACTGTGGCTGTTTTATATTTAACAAGCAATAAGTTGAACTTGCTTTGGATTTAATAACGAGAGGTCACGCTTTCAAGGTGAGAGGTGGAAAGTTTAAGGGGGATATGTGTGGCAAGTACTTCTCACAGAGGTTGGTGGGCGTTTGGAACGTGTTGCCAGCGGAGGTGGTAGAGGCAGGCACAGTATATTCATTGAAGGTGCTTCTGGATAAATGCATGAGTAGGTGGGGAGTAGAGGGATACAGATGCATAGGAATTGACCGACAGCTTTAGACGGTATATTTGGATTGGCTCAGGCTTGGAGGGCCTTTGTTCTTTAATCTTTATTTTCACATCATTTATATCATTACACTAATGTAACTTTTCCATATTTTTGATGACCTAACCACTAATCAGTCTTTAACTTTATTTCTAGAGAACATTAGTGTTTACGATGATATTGATGCAGATGTTCTGCGAAACTATCAGGAATTCTCTCTAGCAAACATCATCTACTTAAGCTTAAAGGAATCCAGTACAAGCGAGCAGAGTGCTAGGATGACTGCTATGGATAGTGCCAGCAAGAATGCCTGTAAGAAATATTTGTTATCTTTGAAAAGTATCTTGTGAGCTTTACTCATGATTTTCCAGATTTACACAGTGAGATTATGAGGTCTTACAAACCAGAAAAGTGTCGCTTGATACCTGGTATGGTTGAATTAGTTGAACTCACAGGAGCACTACAATATCCCTTAAAACACATAGGCCAATGTAGAGAAAATTAGCTGCTATTTCTTTTGATCATGGCTCATTAATCCTTGTAACTGGAGCATTAAGAATGCGATAACAGAATAGAATTGGCCATCATCCCTCAGACCTAATGAATGGTAGCCGTTGAAACGTAGTACTGTCAAACAGCTGTTGCCACTTGAATCACACCAACAAAAAAAATCAATTCCTCAGAAGCAGTAATTTTCTTTGGGGAGGGGGGGAAAAGTGGAGGAGTGGGTGGTGGTGGTGAATTCTCCAGCATTATTTCCATTGACCCAATGTTCACTCTTGCCTCTCTCTGATTTTATTCTCTATCTAAAAGCTAATGTATATAAATAATAATGTTTTTTTGTTTTAGCGGAAATTATTGACAAGCTGACTTTGACATTCAATCGCACTCGCCAAGCTGTCATTACCAAGGAGCTTATTGAGATTATCTCCGGTGCTGCTGCTCTGTAAGTATTGTGGTGAGCATTAACTTGTTGAATATGGGGAAAAGAAACTAATGGTTTTATTGGGGACCTTCTATCTATGTATCTTGAACAAATTGAAGGTGGAAATTAAATCTCAATAATATGAAATGTAGATCCCAAGATACAAAAGCTGTTGTAACTAAGGCAGAGGTAAAAGAATAAGAAAATTTAAGATAGGTAGGGGTGAGGCCATGATGAGATTTTTAAAAGTTATAGTGCTAGTTAATCAGGAACGAGGTCAGTGAGCACACAGTATTGATGAACCTCCCAAATCCATGACCTCTACCATCTACAAAGAACAGAAACAGCAGGTACACGGAAACTTGCAGCACCACGTTCAAGTTTCCCACAGAGTATCACGCCATCCTGATTTGGAACCATATCACCAATCCTTCACTTTCCCTGGGTCAAAATCTTGGGATTACTTTCCTAACAGCACTGTGTCTCTACCTCTCATACATAGACTATAGATGTTCAAAAAGACAGCTCACCATCATCTTAAGGACTATTATGAAGGGTCAGTAAAGGTTGGCTTTGCTAGTGATGCTCATTTGCCAGAACAAAAAAAAACATGGGACTTGGTTGGAGTTGAGACATAAGCAGCAGAGTTTTGAATGACAATGAGTTCAACCTGATGCTTCCACTAAATTTTTGGAACTGCCCAATTGTTTTCTGTGATTACCCTAAGATATTCCCTCTTTTGTTTCCGCTGTCAGTGATACATTAATGGTATTTATAATCTTTAATCTTGAAGATCTCTCTGTTTTCTACTTCAAAACCATAGATGAAAGCGGGAACTCCTCTGTTTTCTATGACATTTAAATCTTGTCTTTGTAAGGGTGTTTTTCTTTTCCCTTGTTATTTGCCTTATACAGGGTTATCATGTCACTTTTTTTTGTATAATTGAATGTGCCCCCATCTGCTCTTTGTTCTAACTAATCCAGTGTCCTGCAATGTTGTTTTTAATTCTTGTTAAAGTTTATCATAATAACACAAGATTATATGTGAAGCTTTGCTTTCATTGTATTTGGTTTTACCTTTTGTTGTGGTTTGTCACTGCACCAATTCTGTTCTTGTCATGCATGGCTTTAAATTGTATGTTGTATCGTTTCATTTGATGTTTTTGTTTATTCTTTTCATATTACCTTGAGTATTGTTGTGACCACATTACTTGGTTTTATATATGCCTTGCTGTCTTATTTACCATTTTGGGCTTAAATTTGACCATGACTGAATTGCATGTACAGATTTATGCATCATTTCTTTTTTGTTTACTTCCTGCAAATACAAGGAGTTTTTAAGTTTACTGCAGTACTTTTGGACCATGAGGTAAACGTTTATACTGGTACAAGTGGCAAACATAGATATTGCTAAATGTGCAAGGGCTAGTAGTATTTTGCAATATAGAATTTTCTGTTCTTCCTGTGTGTTTATTGCCATTGAAGAGAAGGTTAATATTTTCTGTAGTATTAATTTCAGATTTAGTCCAGCAATGTAACCAGGAGTGGTTAGGTACA
Organism: Chiloscyllium plagiosum; assembly: GCF_004010195.1. Taxonomy (NCBI): domain Eukaryota; kingdom Metazoa; phylum Chordata; class Chondrichthyes; order Orectolobiformes; family Hemiscylliidae; genus Chiloscyllium; species Chiloscyllium plagiosum. The sequence goes on along the minus strand of NC_057732.1, from coordinate 48,906,222 downwards.
TTCCATCACAATTGGGAAATACCTGACATCTATTCAGCGGCTTCTAAAGGAGCTGTCTAATTTGCAATTTGAAGCACTAGAGGCACAACTCTCAGTTAATGACTGAAATATTGTATTATATTTATTTTAAATACAGAAATTAGAGTTTTAATCTGCCTGGACTCTGTCCTGTGATTAACAGTAAATATTTCACATTTTTCACCCTGACAGAAATGCATCTCAGTGGTGACAGGTTTTGTACTTTGTTCATAATGGAATGAATTCCAATAAATTCAGTTACTTTTGTTATTTATTTTGCAGATAAACATGGGCCTCTAGAAGCCGCCAGTGGCAATGTGAAAATGTTTGATGATGCTGATGGACAATATTTCTGGCAAATTCATGGAAATCTTCTGAAGTTTGTAAATTATAACAATAAAAAACCTTACACAGTAAATGGCTTCATTTCTTTTTAATCTCAATTGGGGCAGAAAGTGGTTTTAAAAAAAGGACTCGAGGGATATTTTGGTTCTGGGAGGGATAAGGCATGAGGGTAGAAATGTAGGAAGTGGGGTGAACACAGTCAACAACAATGGAGGGATAACCTTGGCTGAGGAGTATTTGCTCCCTGTGAAAATGAGTGGTAGTTCAGGTCTAAAGTTTAGAAAATTCTGTTTAGAAAGTTGAGTCTATTAATCCAGCTTGGGCTGAGCTTCATTGGAACAATTTGGGAGGCCATGAGTGCAGAGATCAAAATGACAGTGACATGAAAATTTTAACTGGTGAGCAGCTGGAAAGTTCAGTCAAGATTACAATTCGAGGTATTCGTCAAAGCCATCCCATTTGCATGTGTTGACCCCAAATGTCAAAAAGGCCACATTGTGAGCAGTGAATACATACCATTAAGATGTAAGTATAGAAAACACTTCCAGCCAGAGGAAGCATTTGAGGCCTCAATGAACAGGGCAGAGATAAAAGTACATGAGTTTAATCTACTGCTCTGACATGGGAAGAGCAAGGAAACAGTGCAGGTTCTGCACGTGATACAAAAGTGGACCAGGGTAGGATGGAGCAGTTTGTTCAGAATTCAAAGTGTGAGAGAAGGTATGGGTAAGAGGTCACAGAAATGATAGAGGATGGATTTTATTTTTATTTTTTCTTGGAATGTCATTGTTGCTAGCAAGGCTAGCATTTGGTGTTCATCCCTATTTGCCCTTGAACAGAGTGGCGTGCTGAGCTATTACAGAGTGCAGTTAATAGTCAATGACATTTGAGAGTCTGGAATCATTTAGTCCAGATGAGGTAAGACAACTGACTTCCTAGGACACTCGTAAACCAACCCTTGATCACAATGGTTTTGTGATCCAAAATTACTGAGGCTAACATTATTATCATCTACATTTATGAATTGAATTTGAATTCCACCAACTGCCATTGTAAAATCTGAATCCATGTTCCCAGAGTATTAGTCTAGATGTCTGGATTGCTAGTCTAGTGGCAGCATTGGCCACCATCTCTCCTCAAGCTGTTGAATGCGGAGGCTGGTAGGGGAAAGATAAGGACAAAAGGGATATATTGTAGTTTGAGAAGACAAAGTGTAAAGCTTGAAATGGTATAAATGCATTTGAGGGCCCTGTCAAACACAACAGAAGTGTATCCTTTACTGTGGAAGAGGGAGACATTTTGGAAGCTGGTTGCAATGGAGCTCGCAGGAGAATAGAATTATGTTCTCACCAAAAGCAGCAGAGTGAAAGGAAGTATAAATATGGAGGATGTGGAAAAGCTGTGAACTTATAGATATCAGTTGAATTGTAATCACTATTTGAAAGGATATCAGCCCTGATAGGTGCAAGAAAACAATAGTAGAATGTTTGAGAATTCATCAGAGCATTGCCTAAGTATAATATGAACAGGAATGAAAATAACCTGTTAGCACCTGCTTAAATCAGCCTAGACAGCAGAACACCTTTGATAAGTTCCTCTCCATAATCATATTTGCTGTACCCTTAGTGCCTGGCATTTGTGTGGCAATGACCATTTCCAACAAGAGCCAATATAATCACTAAATCTCCTTCTATCATTGACCGGGAATTCAACTGGACTTGTCACATAAACACTGGCTACAACAGCATGTCAGAGACTAGGAATATTGTGGTGAGTCACTCAACTGACTCCCTCAAGCCAGTCCTCCAACTACAAGGCGCAACTCAGGAGTGTGATGCAATACTCTTCACTTGCCTGGATGAGTGCAGCTCCAACAACACTCAAGAGGCTTGAAGCCATCCAGGTCAAAGCTGCCTCCTTGACTGGCATTACATCCACAAGCACCCACTTCCTCCACCACCAAAGCTCAGTAGCAGCAGTGCTATCTACAAGATGTAATGCAGAAATTCATCAAAGGTTCTCAGACAGCATCTTCCAAACCCAAACCCACAACCACTTCCTTCTGGAAGCACAAGGCCTGCAGATACTGGAGATCAGAGTCGAGAGTGTGGTGCTGGACAAGCACAGCAGGTCAGGCAACATCCAAGGAGCAGGAGAATCGATGTTTTGGGCATAAGCCCTTCATCAGAAATCAGGTGATTTCTGATGAAAGGCTTATGCCCGAAACATCGATTCTCCTGCTCCTCGGATGTTGCCTGACTTGCTGAACTTTTCCAGCACCACATTCTTGACTCTGATTTCCAGCATCTGCAGGCTTCACTTTCTCCCAGCATCTATGAGAACACCCCACCTTCAAGTTCCCCTCCAAGCCATTCACCATCCTGACTTGGAAATACATTGCTGTTGCTGGGTCAAAATCCTGGAATTCCCTCTCTAACGGCAGTGCAGGTCAACCCATAACAGGTGGACTACAGTGGTTCAAAAAGGCAGCTCATGACCATCTTCTCAAGGTCACTAGGAACGGGCAATAAATGCTTGCCAGCCAGCAATGCCCACATTCCACAAATGAATAAAAGAAAACTACCAGGTAGCACACTTATTCAAGTTACTTCTTTTCTGAAAACATCACAGGGAGGTGATGGCCTAATAGCATTATCACTGGACTATTAATTGAGAGACCCAGATTAAATTCTGGGGACCGGGGTTGACACCCCCATGGCAGATGGTGGAATTTTAATTCAGTATCTAGAATTAAGAATCTAATGATGAAAATGGGCTTATCACTGATCGGCAACATTGTCCTGTACAGGGAAGGTCATGTCTTACCAACTTAATAGAATTCTTTGAGGAAGTTAGGGCACGTAGGAACAGAGAACAAGGTAAGACTGATGATTTGCATTTATTTCAATGCAAGAGGCCTAATAGGGATGCAGATGAATGCAGGGCATGGATAAGAACATGGGACTGGGATATCATAGCAATTACAGAGACGTGGCTCAGGAATGGGCAGGACTGGCAGCTTAATGTTCCAGGATACCAATGCTATAGGGAGCATAGAAAGGGGGGGGGGGGAGGGAGAGAGGAAGGGGAATGGTGTTTTTGATATGGGATAGCATTACTGCTGTACTTAGGGAGGATATTCCTGGGAATACATCCAGGAAAGTTATTTGGGTGGAACTGAGAAATAAGAAAGGGATGATCACCTTATTGGAATTATATTATAGATCCCTCAATAGTCAGCGGAAAATTGAGAAACAAATCTGTAAGCAGACTTCAGTTATCTGTAAGAATAATAAGTGTGGTTATGGTAAGGGATTTTAACTTTCCAAACATAGACTGGGACTGCCATTGTATTAAGGGTTTAGATAGAGAGGAATTTGTTAAGTGTGGGCAAGAAAATTTTCTGATTCAGTATGTGGGTGTACCTACTAGAGAAGGTGCAAAACGCCCTCTTCTTGGGAAATGAGGCAGGGTAGGTAAGTGAGTGTCAGTGGAGGAGCACTTTGGGGCCAGCAACCATAATTGTATTAATTTTAAAATAGTGATGGAAAAGGATAGATTGAAGTTCTAAAGTGGAGGAAGACTAATTTTAATGGTATTGGGCAAGAACTTTCAAAAACTGATTTGGGGCAGATGTTCACAACTAGAAAATGGGAAGCTTTCAAAAATGAGGTAACTGGAGTCCAGAGGCAGTATATTCCTGTTAGGGCAAAACGAAAGGCTTGTAGGTGTAGGGAATTCTGAATGACTAGAGAAATTCAGGTTCTGTTAAGAAAAAGAAGGAAGCATATGTCAGTTATAGACAGTAGAGGCGGAGTGAATCCTTAGAAGAGTATAAAGGCAGTAGGAGTATACTTAAAAGAAGAAAATCAGGAGGGCAAAAAGGGGACATGCGATAGCTTTTGCAAATAGGGTTAAGGAGAATCCAAAGGGTTTTTATAAATGCATTAAGGACAGAAGGGTAACTAGGGTGAGAATAGGTCCTCTTAAAGATCAGCAAGTCAGCCTATGTGTGGAGCCGCAGGAGATGGGGGAAATACTAAACAAATCTTTTGCATCAGCATTTACTATGGAGAAAGACATGGGAGATATAGAATGTAGAGAAATAGATGGTGACATCTTGAAAAATGTCCATATTACACAGGGGGAGGTACTGGATGTCTTGAAATGCATAGCAGTAGATAAATTCCCAGGACCCGATCAGGCGTACCCTAGAAGACTGTGTGGGAAGCTTGGGAAGTGATTGCTGGGCTTTTTGCTGAGCTATTTGTTTCATCGATAGTCTCAGATAAAATGCAGGAAGACTGGAAGTTGGCTACTATTTAAGAAAGGTAGTAAGGAAAAGCCAGCGAATAATTGACCAGTTAGCCTGACATCGATGGTGGGCAAATTGTTGGAGAGAATCCTGAGGGACAGGATTAACGCATTTGGAAAAGCAAGGACTGATTAGGGATAGTCAGCATGGCTTTGTGAGTGGGAAGTCATGTCTCACAAACTTGATTTGAGTTTTTTGAAGAAGTAACAAAGAAGATTGATGAGGGCAGAGCAGTGGACGTGATCTATATGGACTTCAGTAAGGCATTCCACAAGGTTTCCTCATGGTAGACTTGTTAGCAAGATTGGATCTCATGAAATACAGGGTGAACTAGCCATTTGGATACAGAACTGGCTTGAAGGTAAAAGACAGAGGGTGGTTGTGGAGGGTTGCCTTGCAGAATGGAGGCCTGTGACCAGTGGTGTACCATAACTATCAGTGCTGGGTCCACTGCTTTTTGTCATTTATATAAATGATTTGGATGTAAACATAGGAGGTTTGCAGGAGGTTGTAATAAGTTTGCAGATTACACCTGAATAGGCTGGGGCTGTTTTCCCTGGAGCATCAGAGGCTGAGGAATGACCTTATAGAGCTTTTAAAATCATGAAATGCATAGATTCGGATAAAGTCTTTTCCCTGGGGTGGGGAGTGCAGAACTAGAGGACATAGGTTTAGGGTGAGAGGGGAAAAATTTAAAAGGACCTAGGGGACAACGTTTTGACGCAGAGGGTGATACATGTATGGAATGAGCTGCCAGAGGAAGTGGTAGAGGCTGGTACAATTGTAACATTTAAAAGGCATCTGGATGGGTATATGAATAGGAAGGGTTTAGAGGGACATGGGCCAAGTTCTGGCGAATGGGACTAGATTAGGTTCAGATATATAGGTTAGGTCAGCATGGACAAGTTGGACTTAAGGGCCTGTTTCCATGCTGTACATCTCTATGATTCTCAGTGACAAAGTTGATTGATGAGGGAAGAGCTGTAGATGTCATATACATGGACTTCAGTAAGGCATTTGATTAGGTTCCCCATGGTATGCTGATGAAGGAAGTGAAGTCGCATGAGTTCCAGGGTATACTAGCTAGATGAATAGAGAACTGATGGGTCAGCAGGAGACAGAGTAGTCGTAGAAGGGAGTTTCTCAAAATGGAGAACTGTGATCCGTGGTGTTCCACAGGAATCTGTGCTGGGACTATTGTTGTGATATACAAAAATGATCTGGAGGAAGTTATAGGTGGTTTGATTAGCAAATTTGCAGATGACACTAAGATTGGTGGAATAATAGTGAAGGTGACTGTCAGAAAATACAGCAGAATATAGATAGATTGGAGAGTTGGGCAGAGAAATGGCTAATGGAGTTCAATCTGGGCAAATGCCAGGTAATACATTTTGGAAGATCCAATTGAAGAGCGAGCTATACGGTAAATGGAAAACCCCTGGGGAATACTGATGTACAGAGAGATCTGGGTATTCAGGTCCATTGTGGCAACACAGGTCAATAGAGTGGTCAAGGAGACATCCGGCGTGCTTTCCTTCACTGGATAAGGTAATGAGTACAAGAGTTGGCAGATCATGTTACAGTTGTATAGGACTTTGGTTCGGCCACATTTGGAATACTGCGTACACTTCTGGTCGCCACATTACCAAAAGGATGTGAATGCTTTGAAGAGGGTGCTGAAGAGGTTCACCAGGATGTTGCCTGGTATAGAGGGTGCTCGCTATGAAGACAGGTTGAGTAGATTAGGGTTATTTTCATTAGAAAGATGGAAGTTGAGGTCTACAAAATCATGAGAGGTATGGACAGGGTGGATCGCAGGAAGCTTTTTCCAAGAGTGGTGATCCTAATTACTAGGGCTCAAGGGTTCAAAGTGAGAGAAGAAAAGTTTAAGGGAGATATGCGTGGAAAGCTCTTTACGCAGAGGGTGGTGAGCACCTCGAACGTGTTGCCAATGGAGGTGGTAGAGGCAGGGATGATAGCGCCATTTAAGATGTATCTAGACAAATACATGACTGGGCAGGAAGCAGAGGGATACAGATCTTTAGAAAATAGGTGACAGGTTTAGGTAGAGGATCTGGATCGGCGCAGGCTTTAGTAGGCCAGAGGGTCTGTTCAAGTGCTGTAATTTTCTTTCTTCTTCCCCTCTCCCCTT
>NC_057732.1:48845389-48898892 GCF_004010195.1 Chiloscyllium plagiosum | reverse complement strand
CACACACACACACACACACACACCCCCAAACAACTTCTGTCTCTGAACTGCCAGCCTGCACTGCACCCTGTAGGCCCGCAGTTCGGAAGATCCAGAGACTGGTCTGGTTGGAAATAAAAACATCTTATTCCCAAATAAAAAGGGGTGGGGGGGGAAAGAGTACCTTGACAGGTTGAGCGCTGGGATGACTCTTCTTCTGATTGTTCCCTTGCAGCCACAAATAATGGCTCAGTTGCTTAGGGTCTGGAAGGAGTGGCAAAGGGAAAAGGTTTGAGAATCCTTGGAATTTTCTATCCCTCCCACAGAGCCAAGGATGTTCTGTTCAGTTGAAGGCTGACATACTCATAGAGATGTCATTGGAATTTAGAAATTTAAGGGGTAAACGTATAAAAATGTCAAGGGGATGGGTAAGGTAGAAGTAGAGAGGATGTTTCCACTTGCAGCTGAAACTAGGACTAGAGAGCATAGCCTAAAAATTAGGAGGAGTAGATTTAGGACTGAATTGAGGAGGAACTTCTTCGTCCAGAGGGTTGTAAATCTGTGGAATTCCCCACCAGTGAAGTAGTTCACGCTACTTCAGTAAACGTTTTTAAAGCTAAGATAGATTTTTTTTGGACAATAAAGGAATTAAGGGTTACGGTGAGAGGGCAGGTAAGTGGAGTTGAGTCCACAAAAAGATCAGCCGTGATCTTATTGAATGGCAAAGCAGGCTCAAAGGGCCAGATGGCCTACTCCTGCTCCTAGTTCTTATGTACAGTGCAGAAACAGACTCTTTGGTCCAACTTGACCATGTCGACCAGATATCCTAACCTAATCTAAACCCATTGCTAACACTTGGCCCATATCTCCCTAAACCCTTCCTATTTATGTACTCATCTAGATGCCTTTCATATGGATGGATCTTTTGAGTATTACAGGATTTGGGATACTATAGCAGGGTGCAGGCTAGAAGGGAAATCAGCCCTGATCGTTCTGAATGGTGGAGTTGACTCGAAGGGCCAAGTGGCCTGTTCCAGTCACCCTTTCTCACATTCTCACTAGGCCTGGATGTTCCTGCTTGTAATGCTGCTTGTTTACAATTGACCAGCTCCATGGATATGTAATTTCACCTCAAATCTGACTGAGCATGTTATTTTCCAGTGTTGGCAGCTGAACATCACTGTAAAGCAAACATTGTTTAATGCAAACTTAAATTTTTCCTCTTTCCCCATTGTCATTTGAGTGAAGTAGGGTTCTAATGAAGTACGAAATAAGCAATAAGCATCCACTGTTTTGAGCACTTAGTATCTGCCATAAGCTTCCCCTTTCTTCCTTGTCCAATGGTGTACATTCTTCGATTACAGATTGACTCAAATTTTCCTTTGTATTTGCCTGTGTCTCACCCACTGGGCAAATTACACCCCCCCCCGCCCGCCCGCCCAGTTGCTCACTCATGCACCCACCACACCACATCACATCACACCATTCCATGTCATATGGATATCTGTTCATTTTCCAGGTCAGATGCAAGACATTGGACTTGTACATGTCCCACCTTCCACAGAAATAGACCCACTGATCCAGGAATCTAAAACCTTCAATCGTGCATCAATTCTTTATCTGCTATGTCTGCCTATTTCTATACTCATCAGAATGTGGCACCTGATCCAGCAATTGCATCTTTTAAGGTCTTGATTCTCAATCTATAACATAGGTATCTAGATTGTTGGAGAACCTCATCCCTCGTTTTACCTGTTGTTTGTATCTATATGAACTTCAACTTCTGTCACCTACTCCCTTCAGATTCCACGCAACCATTCATTGATATCCTTGATCCTGGTCTTAGCATGGCAACACAGTGTACTGTACCACAGAAAATTGCCTGTCTGGACCCTTCACTATTGAATCTCTTATCATTATGACTGGTGGTCACGATTCCTTCTTTGACTGCACATTGCTGTGCAATGACCATATCCAAAAGCATTCTAAAAGCTCTCAACCTCAAGAACCCACTTTATGTCTCTGGCTAATACTGAAGCTCTGAAACCAGTGCTTGAGCTGGTCAGGCCTGTGGCATCTCCTGCTCATGTGGCCATTTAGATTGCCAGGAGCATCTAAGACTTTGCACTTTCCACAGGCCATACGTAACACGTGATTGAGCTCCCTTACTCTAAGGCAAGTACAACGTAATTTAAATTGTTTATTTTTTTAATAAGGTCTAACTTTTTAAAAGGACTTTAACTTTTCCTTCATCTAAATGTAAAGTGGAGAAAAATAATTTGCCCACTCCAGGCTAATCTGTTTTGTGCTGATTTAATTTTGCCAACCTTTCCAAATGCTGGTGGGTTAAGCTACTGCTCCAAATGCCTCAGTCTCTTGTTCATCTTGCCACTGGTTTTATAGCCATGATCTCCTCCAAAATCTTGTTGTTTCTTGCACTGGTTTAATGGCCCCAAACTTTTCTGATCTCTCACTCTTTCTTGTGCTTGTTTTATGGTTCCAATCTTGTCTTTGGCCTTGACACGGGTTCTCACAACATTTAAGAAGTATTCAGATGCCTTAAAATGTCTCAAAATGCAGGGCTATGGGCCAATAGCTAGATAATGGGATTAGAGTAAATAGATGTGTAATAACTGGCACAGACACGATGAGATAAAGAGCCTGTTTACATGTCACGAACCTCTATGACAATGACAAATACACATCAACTACAGATATAATCTGTTCTCTGACTATTTGGTTTTAAAGTTCTAAACACTGACAATATTGACAATTAGCTGATATTTTGCCAGTGACATTAAATGTAGAAATGCTGCAGATATCTTGTATATGTGAGCAAATTTTAAGGTTATATTAGTTAATCTTTATGTAAGTAGTAATTGTATTTTGTAATTACAAGTGCAATGGTCATGTATTTTTAAATGTATTTTGAATAAAAACTGAAAGAACTGTGGATGCTGTAAATCAGAAACAAAAATAGAAATTACTGGAAAAGCTCAGCAGACCTGGCAGCATTTGTGGAAAGAAATCAGAGTGAACATTTTGGGTCGAGTGACCTTTCCTCAGATTAAATCTGTGATCCTTGGAATGCTTTACCGGTTTAAAAATACCTTGATTTAATTTGAAGCAAATTTCTTGAATTTCTAAACACAAAATTATCTGTTGCAATGTTGTTTTTGATGAGGTACAAAAGTACCTGTTCTGGAGGGCAGTTTTATGTTTTGTTTGGAGACAAGACATAAGTGTGTGATAACCATTATATGAATGGATGTATTGTATGTATGCTTTATAGCATTCATCCACAGAAACAGCTATGATATATTGATGAATTTTATAATTGTACACAATGGGCATTATATATTCAGTGTTTAGCTCCAAATTTGAATGGTAGTAAATGATAGTTCCATGTAAAAATATTCAGTCACCTGCTGACTCTTCCTGTTATTGTCATTCCTGTTCACTAAATATTTCTTTAGGCTGTGGAGATGTGGATATAGTCTAAGAAATACCAGTTTTGTATTTTACAGATGCCTTTTGGCATTTGTTAAGTATGTTTTTGAGAAAATGGAAGAAGGTTTGTTCAATATTTTCAGATGTCATAAGACTCTATCTATGTGTGGCAACCCTTGTAACCTTAGTTCCAAGATGTTGCAATTTTGTTGCATTAGAATTTGGATGGTTGCATCCCGACTGTGACTTTTATATGAACTTGGTATTTGGTGTATACATGTTACATTTGATACTGATATTTTCTTAATTAATTTAATAGCAACTATGTATAGATCAGTTGATACTCTTACTGATGTGGTACGCATCTGCTCAAAACAGTTATCAACGACTTTTGATTTTTAAAGTCTAAGTTCAAAACAATAAACGATTTCACTGCATACACATTAAAGCATTGGTTTCTAAATTAATTTTGCTAGTTTTGTTAAAATTAAATCAATCAGTGATGTTTTCCTTTAGGTTCCATTAATCTGTGATACTCAGAAGTAATTTTCCTATTTGCTGAATTGTGAATTTTCTGTACATTTAAAGTTATCGCAAGTTATCAGTCCCATTCAAAAAATGTAAAAAAATTAAATGAATGAATATCTTTTTGTGCCACCAGGCAACTAGCATACCATGGCTCAACAATTCCTAGGTTTTCTTCAGAGGCGATAATGTACAATGGTGGCTTAAGACTGACCTGGCTCCATGTATATGTACTTGGCCTCAGATGGGTACTTTCCTACAGCAGCAGAAGTCAGACTTGAAATTCAGTGCAATTTTGTGACTTCCTTGCTGTCTAGCATGCTGCAGCATTGTGCCACCAAAATGATTGAACCTATTCAAAAGAATTTTTTTGGATATTCTGAAACACCAATGTCTTTATCAAGAAATTAGCTAGGAGGCGCTTCTGAAATTAATTGTGAATGAACAACATTAGTTTCAGTGAATACAGCTGTGAACCCAGCATACTATGGCAGTTTTATTCAAATAAGCCATTTATTTGCCCCTTATGTTTTTGGACTTAGGTGCTTTTCTGTGCAAGTCTACAGATCACTTTGATGAAAAAATGTTTAAAATGCAGTGAAGAATGTTACAACACAGAGATAGCAAACCAAACGAAATCAGTCAATATCACTGGATTTGCAACACGGTGGTCTTAAAACATTCAGTGACCCTCAAAAGTGCTCAATTGTTCCTTGCCAGACTTTATAAATAAAAGATCTTGGACACCAAGTTTATATTTTAAATAAAAAGCAACAATTTATTGTTAAGAATGTAACTGTAGAAAAACACAAATAAACTACAAGGCAATTTAATTAATATCTATAATCTAAGTCTAATCTTCTTTGAATATAAAACCCCACACACCGTGACAGATAGACAGAGTAATGGGACAAATTGGAAAAAAAATGATAATTTGCCAGTTTGATAACCATTTCTTTGATGGATATGACAGATTCTAAAGCAAAATGGTCTCCTGCCAAAATTCAAGTCAGTCAGTTCACTTTTTTTTCCTTTATCAACGTTCTCTATGGTTGGCTGGCTAGCTTCGGTCCTCCTTTGATTGGCCAATTCAGCTATTGGATTGGAGGCATATCAACATCCTGTTGCCCAATCATCTACAGACTTGTTGGAGCAATAATTAACCTGCACTATCTTTGCAAGCTAGTTCCCAATAACAAACATCAGTCTTTTGCTCTCTCCTCTTTTAAAACAAGCTACTGTTCAAAGATCAATTCTCAACTGCAACTCTGAGTTGTAAACCAAAAATGAGAACAATAATGACAGTCTCAACAAGGAACAGAATGCTTAACTGTACAGTTTCTTTTAGTTTATTATTTATCCAGTAATGTTACCAATCATATTGATCAAGAAGTTCTAAATTCAATCCCCAGTTTTTGTGGAACTTTCCAAACGCAACTTGGGATTGTGTTGAAACTGTTAAATTTGGTCTTAGTGTCCTTGCATTATGAAAGTAAAAATTGGTTTAGAGTTCATATTCTTGATTTCTGTCAGCGATCTTTGATAGAATTATACCCAAGCAATAAGATTGTGCTTTGCCACGATGTTCCCCATTATTAAAACACATCACTCTTATAAATATTAACACTGATCTAATTAAATGGTAGCAGGTCCAAGGCTTTTATACTCTTATAACAAGCAAACAAGGTAAATTCACAGTCCATGAAATTACACCTCAGCAAGAGGCGATGTTTTCAAGAGTAAAGGGGAGAAAGTTGAAAAGAGGAACAAATAAGTTAGATGGCTTATAAAATAATTGTGGATTTTGAGCATACCTGAAAGGGAACAGATCTATGTAGATGTTTGCATATATTTGTTCACATAGTAGTTCAGAAGATTGATTTTGCCATTTAGGTGACTGTGTAACCACCGATCATCAATCACTTCCACAAGCACCATAAATGCCTTTACTGTTTAAGTAATTGCATTTTGAGAGAGTTTATTTAAAATGATCTTTCATTCATCTTTTCAATACCAAGTCTGTTGGAAAATGGCTAGCAGGTTTTGAGGTTGATGTGTGGGCCTGATTGAAAAGAGTTAATGGACCTTTACAGGAACTTGATTGAGTTAGCCTTTCTCTGGATTTTTGTTTTGGTCTGATGCTTGGTGTAATCAGCTAAATTAGAGTTGGTGCTAAATGCATGAGTATTATTTTAGGTGGAAAAAAAAGTCTGCACTTCCTTACAGGACTGCAGGAAGCAGTATCTCCACAGGTTTCCTGTGACAATGTATATTAAAATGTGTCAGATGGTTTACAATCATTTGACCATTACGAGTAGCAAATATATTCAGCATTTTGTGACTTGTTCTGGAAGCCCCATTAAGAACCGTATTATTTGTGTGAGATGGAATTTCGCTACATTCTTACTAGTTTGTCTTTGAAATCTATTGCTAGCAGTTAGTGTGGAATTTCATCAAGGTCATTTTTAGAAAACAACTCCTAATCAGATTATTGCCATTTTGAAGCTGATAATGATTTTTCGAAGTTCTCGTTAGTTTTTCACTTGTACATTATGTCCAAGTATGATGAACTTATTCATCCCAAATGTGAGTGTCTTGGGAAGTGAATATCACTGACAAGGCCATTTGTTGATCATCCTTGTGTGCCCCTGAGAGGGTGTAGTGAACCATCTGCTTGAACTGCTGTAATCCATATGATATAAATACATCTACAGTGCTGTTGGGATGTTCCAGGATTTTGACTTAGTGACTGTGAAGAAACAGCGATATATTTCCAAGTTTGAGTGGAGTGTAGTTTGAAGAAGAAGTTGCAGGTGGTCATGTTCCTATGTGGCTGTTCCCCTTGTTCTTTTAGATGGTAGATGCCTTGGGTTTGGAAAGGAAACTTATGAGTTGCTGCAATGCATCTTGTGTATGATACAGACTGCTACCACAGTCCGATTGTGGTGGAGAGAGTGAATGCATCTCAAAACACGCATTCCCTTATAGATCAAAAATCTGATGAATTCATCCTTAAACGTATCCAATAACCCAACCTCCACTGCTCTCCGAAGTAGAGCATTCTGATGATTTACAGTGCTCTGAGACCAGAAATTTCTCCTCAACACTGATTTAAATGACAACTACTCAATCTTCTTAGCATCTACTCAGTCAAGCTCTTCTGATTCCTGTACATTTCAATGAGTAAACACCTGTCCTGCTCCCAACCTTAATTATCCTTGAGGAGCATCTTGAATCACTGCAGTTCTTGTAGTGTTGATGGACCCAGAATGCTGCTATGGAATGAGTTCCAGGATTTTGATCCAGCGACAGTGAAGGAATGGTGATGTAATAAATCAAGATGGTGAATGAAGTGGAGGGCACCAGCATATGTTCCCATATGTCTAGTGCTCTTGTCCTTTGAGTTGAAAGTGGTCACCAGTTTGGAAGGTGCTGTCTCAGGAACCTTGATGAATTTCAGTACAGCTAGAAGATGGTACGCACTGCTGCTACTGATTGTCCATGTTGAAGACAGTGATGTTTTTGGATGTGGGCTGCATTATCCTGGATGGTGTCAAGCTTCTTAAGTGTTGTTGGCGCTGTATCATCAGGCAAATAAGGAGTATTTTATCAACACTCCTGAATTGTGCTTTGTAGATGGTGGGCAGGGAGTGAAAAGCAGGAGGAAAGTTACTTACTGCAGCATCTCTAGTCTCTGGTTTGGTCTTTATATGGCTATATATGGCTCTATATATGGCTCGTCCAGTTCAGTTTCTGGTCAGTGGTAATCATCCAAGATGTTGAGGGTTCAATAAGGGTGTTGCCATTGAATACTAAAATATGATGGTTAGATTCACTTTTGCTGGAAACTGTCATTGCCAAGCGTTTATGTGGTATGAATGTTATTTGTCACTTTTCAGTCTAAACTTGGATATTGTCCAAACTTGGATCTTGCTGCACTTGGACATGGACTGCTTGAAGTATCTGAGGAATCATGAATGGTGCTGATCATTGTACAATCAGCAGAGAACATCCTCACTCGTGCAAAGAACTGACAAATAGAATACAATGTACGGAATACAAAGTTAAAGATTATGCACTTTGGTGGATGAATAGATGTGTAGTCTATTTTCTAAATGGGGAAAGGCTTCAGAAATCTGAAACACAAAGGAATTTAGGAGTCCTAGTTCCGGATTCTCTTAAGGTGAACATTAAGGTTCAGTTGGCATTTTGAAAGGCAAATGCATTCAATTTGAGAGGACTGGAATATAAGAGCAAGGATGTGTATTGCTGAGGCTGTGGTATACTGCATTTGGAATATTGCGAGCAATATTGTCTGCTGCTATACCTTAAGGTCTATGGTCTATAATGCATGAGTTTGATTCACTCTCACAGATCAGACCATGAGTAGCAAATGATGAACAGAAATGGGTCTCTGGCATAAAGTTCAAGCTAGAAGCTTTTAAGATTTGCTAACTCATCAAATTGCTGTAATACAGATGGGCCTAACTCTGCTGCTAATCTTATGGTCTTATGGCTAGGAGTATGGTAAGTGCTGCAGCATGTCTTTGATACTATAGTCTGAATGTCAGGGCTCACATCCTTTGAAGTAGCTAGTGCCGCTTCCTGCTGCTTCTTGATATCACATGGACTGAGTTGTATTGGCTGAAGACTGACACCTGTGATACCGGAGTCTCCCATCATTGAGGATAGAGATATTTGTGGAGCCTCCTCCAGGGCATTACTTAGTTGTCCACCATGATTTATGATTGGATGTGACAGGAATAGAGAGCTTAAATCCGATCTATCATTTGTGGAATCACTTTGCTCTGTCCATCACTTGCTCCTTATGTTATTTGGCAAGCAACCAATCCTGTTTTCTAACTTCTTCAGGTTGACACCTCATTTTTAGATGTGCTTGGTGCTGTTCCTGGCATTCCCTCCTGCACTCTTCATTGAAGCCAGTCTGGCCCTGAGATAGGAATGCTTTCCTTATGCCACAAGACCCTTGTATAAGTATTTGATAAACATAGTAGAAGGGAGATAAAGAAAGAGTTGGCCTAACCAAGGACCAAAAAGAAATTGACTTTTTTGGAAGCAGCTGACATAACTGAGGACAGTGGACATAAATGAGTACTACACGCATCTTCACTGAAGAAAATTATACTGCCAATATCCCAGTAAAAGGAGGAGGTGATAGAGAGATTTACAGTGAAAATAGATCAGAAGTAGGCATTTAAAAGCTTTACAGCATTCAAAGTAGAAAAATGTAGACTAGTTTCTGACAAAAATGACAGAATTTGCTGAGGTTTTGATCATAATTTTCCAGTCTTCCTTAGATATGCAGTTTATATTTGAGGACTGTAAAATAGCAAATATTATATGAATATTTGTAGAAAAGCAATAAAGATTGACCTGGCAATGACAGCCCAGTCATATTAATGACAGCAGTGTGGAATCTTATAGAGACAATAATCAGGGATGAAATTAATTGTCACTTTGAAGAGTGAAAGCCAGCACTCTGTCTAAACTTTTCATTGTTTTAGGAGTTTGAAATAATGAAACTTGAATTTTAAACTTTCAGAGAGCTACTTCGAATGCTGTGTTATTGTAAAGCTGCAAATGAGGTTATGATTTGCCAAAAAATGCTTCATTAGCAAGGGACTTCACAGTGACAAATGACTGTTCAAAGTCTCTCAATGGGGTTTTCTATCTGGACAGGAACTGTGAAACTGACAAATTTTCAGTGCACTATTCCTCGGGAAACAAGTTATTTCCTGTATCTTTGACCAAAGATGAAATGAGGACATTGCGACTTTGGGGGTAGGTGGAAAAGAAAGAAAATTCTGTGTAAAATTGAACAGTACCTAATTAGGTTTTAGAGAGGAGTATATCCAAGCACTGGAAGCATTCCACTGAAAAAACTCGCACATGATGGTGCAACAGTGTGTGGCACACAGCTGTTCTAAGGGGTGAAAGAGAATTTTAAGCATTTCTGAGTAGACTGAGAGTGAAATTGATTGTGAGATGTGGATTTTAATAAATGATACTATAGTAAAGTCAGTGTTTAATGTTAATTTCTTGAGCTTACATTCATTCCAGTAATTTTTTTTTCAATATTGGACATACTGTGAAGATTTATTTGAAGTTGAACAAAAAAAAGAAGCAGGTGTAGGTCATTTGATCCTTCAAGTTAGCTCCGCAAAGAAAGCAGAGAAGCTGCCAGGGGGCACATGGAAATGGACTGTTGGAGGACAATGGCTGTTAGAGTCACAAATTGGAAAGTGTTATAGCACAGTAAGCAGTGGCACAGTCGTCCTTCGTAGAATGTGTATGTGGTCACATGAAAATTATGTACAAGGAAGGTCCTACTGGTCCAAACAGACTATCCCATTCTGTGGTGACACCCAGTGCAGCACTATACATATTCTCTACTACCTTCGCAGCCATGTGATTTCCGGGGAGAGGTGGAAACAACAGTGAAACAACATCCCCTATTCCATCTGGAGGTGGGAAATGTGGAAAATTTATCCCTGACATCCTTCGTTGTTCAAAATGAATCCAGAATACCAACCTGGCTTGAGCATTATATCTGTCTAAGAGAGAAACATGGGCAATCCTTGCTAGAAGGAATTGAGAGTATTTAGCAGTTTCCAAATGAGATTGCAAGCTGTTCCTCTGATCCACTATTTCCTCAGAACTATTCCTCTCTAACTTTTTTAAACCAGTTGGTGTACACAAAGAGACTCTTATTCCTTAGTTATCCATGATCAAATAGCCTCTAAATCAGTTTTTTTTTCTTAGAGACCCAGTTCTTTAAGTCTGTCTTGGTAATTAAGGTATTTTAGTTATTTAGTCAGTCTGTTCAGACATGCTGTGGGAGAGGTGGGACTTGAGCCCAAATCTTTTGGTTCATAATTAGGGACACTACCACTACACCACAAGACCCTTTTCTAAAGATGTGTTTAAAACAATTTAAATTAAGTAGTATCCGCTGCATCCTTTCCGAAGCTTCACCACTTGAACTTAGAAATCAACAGTGTTTTATCTGAGGTGTAATCAATGCCTTACGCAAGGCCAAAAATAACATTTCTCCATTGTGAACTGTTCTGGAAATATACCCTAGCACCCTCTTCACTTTTAGTATACCTTAACAACTTTGTTTATCAACCTTGAGGTAAAAACGCTCTATAAAGCCAAGATCTCTTGGTTTAAATATTGGATTCCATTCTTTTTCCTGGTATGTTCAGTTTTTGCTTTGCCTTGCCCATACTGACCCACCCTTCAGAAAGTCCGTATGGACTTGATTGACATGGGCGACACGGTGGCTGAGTGGTTAGCACTGCTGCCTCACAGTGCCAGGGACCCAGGTTCAGTTCCACCCTTGGGTGACTGGATACAGAATTGGTTGGCCCATAGAATACAGAGGATGATAGTAGATGATAGTATAAACCTTGGCACGGTGGCACAGTGGTTAGCACTGCTGCCTCACAGCGCCAGAGACCCGGGTTCAATTCCCGCCTCAGGCGACTGACTGTGTGGAGTTTGCACGTTCTCCCCGTGTCTGCGTGGGTTTCCTCCGGGTGCTCCGGTTTCCTCCCACCATCCAAAAGATGTGCAGGGTCAGGTGAATTGGCCATACTAAATTGCCCGTAGTGTTAGGTAAGGGGTAAATGTAGGGGTTTGGGTGGGTTTCACTTCGGCGGGTCGGTGTGGACTTGTTGGGCCGAAAGGCCTGTTTCCACACTGTAATCTAATCCAAAATCCAATTAGATGGAAAGTATTCAGCCTGGAGCTTGGTGAACAGTGGTATTCCACAGTGATTGGTTCTGGGACCTCTGCTGTTTGTGATTTTTATAAACGACTTAAATGAGGAAGTGGAAGGGTGGGTTAGCAAGTTTGCCGATGACACAAAGGTTGGTGGAGTCGTGGATAGTGTGAATAACTGTTGTAGGTTGCAGTGGGTCATTGACAGGATGCAGAGCTGCACTGATAAGTGACAGATGGAGTTCAACCTGAAAAAATGTGAAGTGATTCATTTTGGAAGGTTGAATTTGAATGCAGAATATGGGGCTAAAGGCAGGAGTCTTGGCAACGTGGAGGAACAGAGGGATCTTGGGGTCCATGTCTATAGATCTCTCAAAGTTGTCATCCAAGTTGATCAAGTTGTTAAGAAGGCATATGGTGTGTTGGCTTTTATTAGCAGGGGGATTGAGCCACAAGGTTAGACCACACTTGGATTATTGTGATCAGTTCTGATCACCTCTTATAGGAAAGGTATGGAAGCTTTAGAGAGGGTGCAGAGAAGATTTATCAGGATGCTGCCTGGACTGGAGGGCATGTCTTATGAAGTAAGGTTGAGGAAGCTAGGCCTTTTCTCATTGGAGCAAAGAAAGATGAGAGGTGATATGATAGAGGTGTACAAGATGATGAGAGGCTTAGATAGAGTGGATAGCTAGAGACTGTTTCCCAGGGTGGAAATGGCTATCACAAGGGGGCATAATTTTAAGGTGATTAGAGGAAGATTTAAGGGAAATTCCAGAAGTAGGTCCTTTACACACAGAGTGGTGGGTGTGTGGAATGCACTGCCAGCAGTGGTAGTAGTCAGATACATTAGGGACATTTAAGCAACTTTTGGATAGGTACATGGATGATAGTACAATGAAGGATCCATGGGTTAGAGTAGGATAAAAACTTGGCAAAACATCGAGGGCTGAAGGGCCTGTACTGTGCCGTACTGTTCTCTGTTCTGTGACTGTCTGTGTGGAGTTCGCACATTCTCCCCATGTGTTTCCTCTGGGTCCCACTATTTCCTCCCAAAATCCAAAGATGTGCAGTTTAGATGGATTGGCCATGCTAAATTGCCCATAGTGTCCAGGGATATGCAGGCTATACAACACCTACTAAGAAGCAGATGAGTCAAATATGACTGACAAGGGAAGTTAAGGACAGCATAAAAACAAAAGAAGCATATAATGTGGTGAAGACTAGTGGGAAGCCTTTAAATCCCCCGAGGATAACTGAAAAAAAGCAATAATTGGGGAGAAGATGAAATATGAGAGTAAGCTAACTATTAATGTAAAATAGATTGCAAGAATTTTGTTTAGTTATATGAAAGATACAAGAAAGGTAAGAATGTACATTGAATGTCTGGAAGTGGGCAACAAAGAAATAGCAGAGGAACTGAACAGGTTTGCATCAGTTTTCACAATGGAAGACAATTGCATCATATTGGGACTTGAAGAGACTCGGGGTAGTGGTGAGTGTAGTGGCTATTACTAAGGAGTTGAAAGTTTTGAAGGCGGATAAACCACCCGGATTGAAGGACAACAGCCCAAAGTTCTGAAGGAGATAGCTGAGAGATTGTAGAGGCATTGGAGGTGATCTTTCAGGAATCTCTGGACTCTGAGAAGGTCCAAGAGGACAGGAAATTGGCTAATGTAACATCCTGTTTAAGATGGATGGGAAGGAGAAGACAGGCAACACTTGGCCTGACCTCGGTCACTGGTAAGATTTTAGAGACCATTATTCGGATGAGATTGTGGAGATCTTGGAATTGCATTGTAAAACAGGGCTGATCAGCATGGCTATGTTAAGGAGAGGTCATGCTGATGAATTTGTCAGAATTCTTTAAGGAGATGACGAACACCTTAGACAAAGGAGAGCCAGTGGACATGATCTATTTGGATTTCCAGATGGCTTTTTACCAGGTGCTTCAAAGGAGGCTGCTAAGTAAGATAAGAGCCTCTGATATTAAGGGCAAGGTACTGGCATGGATAGATGATTGGCTGACTAGCAGAAGGCAGAGATTAGGGATAAAAGGGGTATTTTTCAGGATGGTAACCAGTGACCAATGGAGTTCCACAGGGGTCAGTGTTGGAAGCACAACTATTTACCTTAATTATTAACATTCTGGATGAAGGAACTGAGGGCATTGTTGCAAAGTTTGCAAATGGAACAGATACATGGAGGGGCAGACAGTGTTGAGGAAGTGGGGAAGCTGCAGAAGGACTTGAACATGTTAGGCGAGTGAGCAAACAAATAGCAGATGGCGTGCACTGACAAAGTGTGAGTTATAGATTTTGGTAGGAAGAATAGAGGCATAGACCTTTTTCTAGATAGGTAAAGATTTCAGAAATCTGAAGTGCAAGCAACTTGGGGAGTCCAATTTTAACATTCTCTTAAGATTAATATGTGGGTTCATTTGGTGGTCAGGATGGCAGTACAGTGTTGGCTAGAAAACAAGAGCAGAGATCTACAGCTATGGCTGTATAAGGTTCTGGTCAGTCCGCATTTGGAATATTGAGAGGAGTTTTGGAGCCCCTATCTAAGGAAAGATGTGCTGACTCTGAAGGGGGTTTGGAGAAAGATTATAAGAATGATCCTGGAGATGAAGGGCTTGCCATTTGAGGAGTGGCTGAGGACTCTGGATCTGTGCAGGATGGAGTATAGAAGGATTGGGGGGGGGGGGGGGTGTATATGATTGAAGCTTACAGGATACGGAGAGGTTAAATAGGCTGGAGCTATTTTCCCTGGAGCATCAGAGGCTGAGGTGTGACCTTAGAGATTTAGAAAATCATGAGGTAGACACATAGGTTGATTAGCCAAAGTCTTTTCCCCAGGGTAGGGAAGTCCAAAGCTAGAGTGCATAGATTTAAGGTTAGAGGGAAAAGATTTAAAAGGGACCTAGGGGGACCTTTTTCATGCAGAGGGTGGTGCACATAAGGAATAAGCTGCCAGAGGAAGTTGTGAAGGCTGGTGCAATTACAACCTTTAAAAGGCATTTGAATGGGGCCATGAATAGGAAGGGTTTAGAGAGATATGGGCCAAATGCTAGCAAATGGGACCAGATTAAATTCGGATATCCGGTTGGAATGGACGAGTTGGACCGTTCCATGCTGTACAACTCTATGACTCTATAATACTGAGAGTCCCAGATTAGAGTGGACGTTGTTTCCACTTACAGGCAAGACCAGGACCTGAGTGCACTGCTGAGATGAGAAGCAATTTCTTCAGCCAGAGACTTGTGACTCTGGAACTGATTGCTGCAGACCGTCATGGAGGTCAACTGATTGAGTGTATTTAAGACAAAGATAAGTAGGTTCTTGATGAGTAACAGGATCAAGGGTTCTAGGGAGAAGACAGGAGAATGGGGTTCAGAAACGTGTTGGCTACATCAGATAGTGGAGCAGACTCGATGTGCTGACTGACTTAATTCTGCTTCTATGTCTTATGGCCTTATTAACCATTCCTCGAGCATCTTTCATGGTCTTCTGATACTTCAGATTGGTGAAAAAGGTTTTCATGTTGCTCTGTAAATTAATTTTACTGCTTAAATGCATTTTTGTTTCTTTATTACCTGTGTCTGATGTGACCATCACAGTCTTTTTCATGCTTTTTTTGAACTTGGACATATGCATGTTTTCGATACATTTTATATTTTCTCGAGAAGAGATTACTTGTGAGTGGATGAGTTCTGTCCCTACATTGTTGTGTTGATCAACTGACTTATTTCAAACCCTTTACATTTTCATTGTATTGCGTAAAGTCAATTAACAAAATTGTACAACTGAGAAAACAAATCAGTGTTGACAGCTAAGGAGTAATTACTATATCAGTACTTGTGTTAGAAAACTTGTTGAAGAATGTTGGGTTGAACTGTTGCCTCAACTAGTTAAGGGAATAAGTGCCTAAGCCACATACATCAGATATATCCCAGATTCAATGCTGTGCTCATGCTGAGTTGGCTGCTTTTAAATAATAGGGAACCCTCAGTTGACCTCAGCTCCTATGGAGGGATGGAGTCATGTGAGTTTTTGCTCCTTTATTATGTAGCAAGTAAGAAGCATGTTGTTTATGGACATTATGGATATGTGATCAGATTTGGCTTGATTGCTGCTATTTCTTCTGTTGCCATGATTCACCAGCCTGCCAGCATTTTCAACCAAAGAATAGTGTCCTAGTATTTCAGTGAGGTGGGGCAAGAGGATTGAAAAGTAAAGAAATTAACTCTTTGACAGCCATATTCCACGAATGAATAAAAAAAAGCACCTAGACTTTGAAGCAAGCATGAAACGTGGTAACTTTGTGAAACAACCTTTAGGTACAAAGATGAATATTAAAAGAGCAATGCTAAAGGCTTAGCCATGTTTCTAATATGGATGATGGCATATGCCCAAAGATCATCTGTATGATGAACTAATCACTGGGACACAACCATTTGGTGTCCATTTCTCTGCGACATGAGCACGTGCAAGTAAGCTATGAAGATGGGAAAAATTGAAAGTGAGACCTGGGAGGCAGTTGTTAGTGGCCCCAAGCTCTGGATGCAGAAAGTGTGGAAGAACATTGGAAAAGGTGAAGAGAAATGAAAGGTTCAGTTGATCAAGAAGAAGGCCCATGTGAAAAGAGGCAAGCTGGTCATGCATTTTCTCAGCCCACTATCTACCTGAGCAACAAATATGGTAGAGACTTGTGCTTGAGTGAAGTTTCTGAGTTACATTGGACACGCTTAACAAAGAGTTGACCACAATGGCACTTTTCCTGAGGTTTCACTTGAGATGCAATTCGCACACACCAACTTCTGCAAACTATTAAAGTTTATTAAAGCATGTACAAGCTAGGTGACCCCCTTTTTTTTTTATTTCAAAAATATACTTTATTCATAAAATAATTTGATGGTCTGTACAGTTGGTCATGCCATACATAACGTAAACATTCGCATACAGAGATCAGAATTTATCATTTGTATATACAGGTCTGTACATTTATCAATCATATAACCATATATTTAGCTGAGGCATTAGCGGAGCCCAAATGACTGCGTGGGCCCCCTGTTCTTCTTAGGCAGGCAGATGTTACATGGTGGTCTTTCCCCATGAGCCTTGGCGGCAGCTGCCCCAAGCTTCAGTGCATCCCTCAACACATAGTCCTGGACCTTAGAATGTGCCAGTCTGCAACACTCAGTCGGGGTCAACTCCTTTAGCTGTAAGATCAACAGGTTTCAGACCGCCCAGAGAGCGTCCTTCACCGAGTTGATGATCCTCCAGGCACAGTTGATCGTCTCGGTGTGCGTCCCGGGAAACAGACCGTAGAGCACGGAGTCCCGCGTCACGGCGCTGCACGGGACGAACCTCAACAAACACCACTGCATTCCTCTCCAGACTTCTTCTGCACAGGCACGTTCCAGAAGGAGGTGTGTGACCGTCTCGTCCCCCCCACAGCCGCTTCGAGGACAGTGTGCGGTGTGGCTGATAGTCCGGGCGTGCATAAAGGATCTCACAGGCAGAGCCCTTCTCACCACCAGCCAAGCCATGTCTTGGTGCTTGTTGGAAAGTTCTGGCGATGACGCGTTCTGGCGATGAGGCATTCTGCCAAATTGCTTTGACAGTCTGCTCAGCGAACCGCTCGATAGGATCTGCCCCCTCCTTTTCCCGAAGGGTCTCAAGGACACCTTGATGCAGCCACACACAAAGGTGGCCATCCGGGTGAGGGTGGCATTGGGTGTATTTTTCCCCCCATGTTGCCCAGATCTTTATACATCGAGTCCCTTCAGACCCAGTCCAACTTTGATCTCCATATAAATTGGAAGATGGCCACGGTGACTGCAGCGGCACAGGTTCTGGGAATAGGCCAGACCTGTGCCACGTATAACAGCAATGACAGTGCCTCACACCTGATGACCAGGTTTTTTCCCCCGATAGAGAGTGACCGTAGCTTCCATCTAACCTACACTATACCATGTACATTCATATGCTTGTCCAATGACGACTTAAATGTACTTAAAGTTGGCGAATCTACTACCGTTGCAGGCAAAGCATTCCATACCCTTACTACTCTCTGAGTAAAGAAACTCTCTGACATCTGTCCTACATCTATCACCCCTCAATTTAAAGCTATGCCCCCTCGTGCTTGCTGTCACCATACTTGGAAAAAGGTTCTCCCTGTCCACCTTATCTAACCCTCTGATTATCTTATGTCTCTATTAAGTCACCTCTCAACCTTCTTCTCTCTAACGAAAACAGCCTCAAGTCCTCAGTCTTTCCTCGTAAACCTTCCCTCCATACCAGGCAACATCCTAGTAAATCTCCTCTGCACCCTTTCCAAAGCTTCCACATACTTCTTATAATGCGGTGACCAGAGCTGTACACAATACTCCAAGTGCGGCTGCACCAGAGTTTTGTACAGCTGTAGCATAGCCTCATGGTTCAGGAACTCGATCCCTCTATTAATAAAAGCTAAAACACTGTATGTCTTCTTAACAACCCTATAAATCTGGGTGGCAACTTTCAAGGATCTGTGTACCTGGACACACCGATCTCTCTGCTCATCTACACTACCAAGAATCTTACCATTAGCCCAGTACTTTGCATTCCGGTTACTCCGACCAAAGTGAATCACCTCACACTTGTCCGCATTAAACTCCATTTGCCACCTCTCAGCCCAGCTCTGCAGCTTATCTATGTCTCTCTGTAACCTACAACATCCTTCGTCACTATCCACAACACCACCGACCTTAGTGTCATCTGCAAATTTATTAACCCACCCTTCTAGGCCCTCATCCAGGTCATTTATAAAAATGATGAACAGCAGTGGACCCAACACTGAACCTTGCGGTACACCACTGGTAACTGGATTCCAGGATGAAAATTTCCCATCAACCACCACCCTCTGTCTTCTTTCAGCAAGCCGATTACTGATCCAAACTGCTATATCTCCCACAATCCCATTCCTCCACATTTTGTACAATAGCCTACTGTGGGGAACCTTATCAAACGCCTTGTTGAAATCCATATACACCACATCAACCGGTTTACACTCATCTACCTCTTTAGTCACCTTCTCAAAGAACTCCATTAGGTTTGTGCTGACTATCCCTAATCAAATTATTCTTTTCTAGATGATGATAAATCCTATTTCTTATAACCTTTTCCAATGCTTTACCAACAACTGAAGTAAGGCTCACTGGTGTATAATTACCAGGATTGTCTCTACTCCCCTTCTTGAACAGGGGAACCACGTTTGCTATCCTCCAGTCTTCTGG
This sequence comes from Chiloscyllium plagiosum, assembly GCF_004010195.1. Taxonomy (NCBI): domain Eukaryota; kingdom Metazoa; phylum Chordata; class Chondrichthyes; order Orectolobiformes; family Hemiscylliidae; genus Chiloscyllium; species Chiloscyllium plagiosum. The sequence continues at coordinate 48,879,916 of NC_057732.1, read as the reverse complement.
CACTATTCCTGTAGACAATGACGATTTAAAGATCAATGCCAAAGGCTCGGCAATCTTCTCCCTGGCTTCCCAGAGTATCCTAGGATAAATCCCATCTGGCCCAGGGAATTTATCTATTTTCAAACTCTGCAGGATTTCTAATACCTCTTCCTTGTGAACCTCAATCACACCTAGTCTAGTAGCCTGTATCTCAGTAATCTCCTCAACAACATTGTCATTTTCTAGAGTGAATACTGTCGAAAAATATTCATTTAGTGCTTCCCCTATCTCCTCTGACTCCACACATTGAGATTATCTCCAGGTTAACTGAGATTAACTCCAGGAAAGGTAAGAGAGGTAAGCAGCTAGTGCAGGAGACTTTTGTGGATGTACCCATTGCAAACAGGTATGCTGTTTTGGAAAATGTAGAGGTTGGTGGATTCTCAGGGGAATGTAGCACGGACAGCCAAGTTTCTGGTATTGAGATTGGCTCGAATGCAATGAGGGGTATGTCGGGTTCCAAGAGATCAATTGTGTTAGGGGATTCTCTAGTACTAGGTACAAACAGATGTTTCTGTGGCCAGCAGCGGGAAAGCAGAATGGTATGTTGCTTCCCTGGTACCAGGATGTCTCAGAGAGGGTGCAGAATGTTCTCATGGGGGAGAGGGACCAGCAAGAGGTCATTGTCCAGCAAGAGGTCATTGTCCACATTGGAACCAACGACATAGGAAGGGGAAAGGTTGAGATTCTGAAAGGAGATTACAGAGAGTTAGGCAGAAATTTAAAAAGGAGGTCCTCGAGAGCAGTAACATCTGGACTACTCCCAATTCTACGAGCTAGTGAGGGCAGGGATAGGGGGATAGAGCAGATGAATGCATGGCTGAGGAGCTGGTCAATGGGGGAAGGATTCACATTTTTGGATCATTGGAATCTCTTGGGGTAGAAGTGACCTGTACAAGAAGGACGGATTGCACCTAAATTGGAAGGGGACTAATATACTGGCAGGGAGATTTGCTAGAGCTGCTTGTAAGGTGGGATTGTGGGGGGGGGGGGGGGGGACCCAGGAAGATAATGAGGAAAGAGATCAATCTGAGACTGGTACAGTTGAAAACAGAAGCTGGTCTAAACAGTCAGGGCAGGCAGGGACAAGGTCGAACTAATAAATTAAACTGCATTTATTTCAATCAATGCAAGGGGCCTAACAGGGAAGGAAGATGAACTCAGGGCATGGTTAGGAACATGGGACTGGGATATCATAGCAATTACAGAAACATGGCTCAGGGATGGGCAAGACTGGCAGCTTAAAGTTCCAGGTCAGGCGGCATCCAAGGAGCAGGAGAATCGACGTTTCGGGCATAAGCCCTTCTTCAGGAGCTGAAGGGCTTATGCCCGAAATGTCGATTCTCCTGCTTGGATGCTGCCTGACCTGCTGCGCTTTTCCAGCAACACATTTTTCAGCTCTGATCTCCAGCATCTGCAGTCCTCACTTTCTCCTAGCTTAAAGTTCCAGGATACAAATGCTACAGGAAGGATAGAAAGGGAGGCAAGAGAGGAGGGGGTTGTCATTTTTGATAAGGGATAGCATTACAGCTGTGCTGAGGGAGGATATTCCCGGAAATATATCCTGGGAAGTTATTTGGGTGGAACTGAGAATAAAAAAAGGGATGATAACCTTATTGGGATTGTATTATAGACCCTCTAATAGTCAGAGGGAAATTGAGAAACAAACTTGTAAGGAGATCTCAGCTATCTGTAAGAAAAATAGGGTGGTTATGATAGGGGATTTTAACTTTCCAAACATAGACTGGGACTGTCATAGTGTTAAGGGTTTAGATGGAGAGGAATTTCTTAAGTGTGTGCAAGACAATTTTCTGATTCAGTATGTGGATGTACCTACTAGAGAAGGTGCAAAACTTGACCTACTCTTGGGAAATAAGGCAGGGCAGGTGACTGAGGTGTCAGTGGGGGAGCACTTTGGCGCCAGCAACCATAATTCTGTTAGATTTAAAATAATGATGGAAAAGGATAGACCCGATCTAAAAGTTGAAGTTCTAATTTGGAGATGCCAATTTTGACAGTGTTAGGCAAGAACTTTCGAAAGCTGATTAGAGGCAGATGTTCGCAGGTAAAGGGATGGCTGGAAAATGGGAAGCCTTCAGAAATGAGATAACGAGAATCCAGAGTAAGTATATTCCTGTTAGGGTGAAAGGAAAAGCTGGTAGGTATGGGGAATGCTGGATGACTAAAGAATTTGAGGGTTTGGTTAAGAAAAAGAAGGAAGCATATGTAAGGTATAGACAAGATAGATCGAGTGAATCCTTAGAAGAGTATAAAGGAAGTAGGAGTATACTTAAGAGGGAAATCAGGAGGGCAAAAAGGGGACATGAGATAGCTTTGGCAAATAGAATTAAGGAGAATCCAAAGAGTTTTTACAAATACATCAAGGACTAAAGGGTAACTACGGAGAGAAGAGGGCCCCTCAAAGATCAGCAAGGCGGCCTTTGTATGTAGCCACAAGAGATGGGGGAGATACTAAACAAGTACTTTGCATCAGTATTTACTGTGGAAAAGGATATGGAAGACATAGACTGTAGGGAAATAGATGGTGACATCTTGCAAAATGTCCATATTACAGAGGAGGAAGTGCTGGATGTCTTGAAACGCATAAAAGTGGATAAATCCCCAGGACCTGATCAGGTGTACCCTAGAACTCTGTGAGAAGCTAGAGAAGTGATTGCTGGGCCTCTTGCTGAGATATTTGTATCATCAATAGTCACAGGTGAGGTGCCGGAAGACTGGAGGTTGGCAAACGTGGTGCCACTGTTTAAAAAGGGTGGTAAGGACAAGCCAGGGAACTATAGACCAGTGAGCCTGAAGTTGGTGGTGGGCAAGTTGTTGGAGGGAATCCGGAGGGATAGGGTGTACATGTATTTGGAAAGGCAAGGACTGATTAGGGATAGTCAACATGGCTTTGTGCGTGGGAAATCATGTCTCACAAACTTGATTGAAGTAACAAAGAGGATTGATGACAGCAGAGTGGTAGATATGATCTATTGGACTTCGACAAGGTTACGCATGGGAGACTGATTAGCAAGGTTAGATCTCACGGAATACAGGGAGAACTAGCCATTTGGATACCGAACTGGCTCAAAGGTAGAAGACAGAGGGTGGTGGTGGAGAGTTGTTTTTCACACTGGAGGCCTGTGACCAGTGGAGTGCCACAAGGATCAGTGCTGGGTCCTCTACTTTTTGTCATTTACATAAATGATTTAGATGCGAGCATAAGAGGTACAGTTAGTAAGTTTGCAGATGACACCAAAATTGGAGATGTAATGGACAGTGAAGAGGGTTACCTCAGATTAAAACAGGATCTTGACCAGATGGACCAATGTGCTGAAAAGTGGCAGATGGAGTTTAATTCAGATAAATGTGAGGTGCTGCATTTTGGGAAAGTAAATCTTAGCAGGATGTATACACTTAATGGTAAGATCCTAGGGAGTGTTGCTGAACAAAGAGACCTTGGAGTGCAGGTTCATAGCTCCTTGAAAGTGAAGTCGCAGGTAGATAGGATAGTGAAGAAGGCGTTTGGTATGCTTTCCTTTATTGGTCAGAGTATTAGGTACAGAAGTTGGGAGGTCATGTTGCGGCTGTACAGGACATTGGTTAGGCCACTGTTGGAATATTGCGTGTAATTCTGGTCTCCTTCCTATTGGAAAGATGTTGTGAAATTTGAAAGGGTTCAGAAAAGATTTACAAGGATGTTGCCAGGGTTGGAGGATTTGAGCTATAGGGAGAGACTGAACAGGCTGGGGCTGTTTTCCCTGGAGTTTCAGAGGCTGAGGGATGACCTTACAGAGGTTTACAAAATTATGAGGGGCATGGATAGGATAAATAGGCAAAGTCTTTTCCCTGGGGTTGGGGAGTCCAGAACTAGAGGGCATAGGTTTAGGGTGAGAGGGGAAAGATATAAAAGAGACCTATGGGGCAACAGTTTCACACAGAGGGTGGTGCATGTATGGAACGAGCTGCCAGAGGAAGTGGTGGAGGCTGGTACAATTGCAACATTTGAGAGGCGTTTGGATGGGTATATGAATAGGAAGGGTTTGGAGGGATATGGGCCGGTTGCTGGCAGGCGGGACGAGATTGGGTTGGGATATCTGGTCGGCATGGATGGGTTGGACCGAAGGGTCTACTTCCATGCTGTACATCTCTGTGACTCTATGACAGGATAGGAGAGTTTGCTGGGTCCGGGTGAGATGCCCTTCAGAGGGTTGGTGTGGAATGGATGGGCTCAATGGCTTGCTTCCACATTGTCGGGATTCTATAATTCCAACTGCTAATTAAAAGTTTGGACTATTTAGACACCACAGTTCTGGTGTGCTATTCACTGCACTGTCATGATAACAATGCAGGTTCTTAGTTGACAGAAATGTATTGCCCATTAAGGCTTAAGTATTTCTTAATTAAGACAACACTGAAAATGTTATATTTTTGCAGTAGTATAGGCAAAATAAATAACTTTGCTCTTGCTGAAAAATATCAAAGTTTAGTTTGAGAACATTTAGTGATTGCTGAGGGAATATTAATGCTGAAAAGTGATAATTTTTAAAATTCATTGGATGTCTCTGGCCAGGCCAGTATCTATTGCCCATTCTAATTTCCCAGAGGGCATTTGTTGGTCAGCCACATTGCTGTGGGTCTGCAGACACACGAAGTCTAGACCAGGTAGAGATGGCCGATTTCCTTCCCTGAAGGATACTAGTGAATCAGATGGATTTTTCCCACCAATCGGCAAGAGCATTGGTCATCATTAGACTCTTAATCCTAGATTTTTATTGAATTCAAATTCCACCACTGCCATGGTGAGATTTGGAGCCAGGTTTGTGGGACATTAGCTGGGTCTCTGAATTAATAGTCCAGTGACAATACCACTAGTATACTCTCTAAGTATGATCATCAACAATGGGCTAATCACTAATTCAGCTTCATTTAAATTCATTTTATTGAGAAGTTGAGTGAGGGTTTGTATTGGGGACAGCCTTCCATGGAGAGAATGGGATAGATATTGGAATAAGTTCAGAATTTTGCTGTGGAACCTGACACATCATGATATCACCTGATAAAATCTAATTATTTTGACATCTGCGGTAATTGATATATTTTCCAATAATGTATATAAAGCCAAATTTATATTAATGCAGACTCTTTTTCTACAATTTAACAATACTTAGTCATTCAAATTCAAATGCAACTGTCTCGTTACTTTCATTCTGCCACCACAATAAATTCTGCTGTTGATTAGTTCTTTCAATTTATGTTCTAAGACTGCTACAGTCTACAAGACATTAATGATAAATAATGACTGATTAAAGGTGACAGACTGAACTGTTACTGTACTTTTGTAAAGTGGCAAAACTGGATACATAAATAATTGTGTGTTGATTTACCACTGCTTTTTGGCATTGACGGTATTGATTTTTTCCTACACAATAGGAAAGCAGCAAGAAGAAGCTCAGTTCCTTCCCAAAAAGGAGGAGGGTAAATTGACAATTAGATTGCTTTAGGTTGCTGTCACCTGCAACAAAAAAAACAAATGAACAGATCGGCCTGAATGAAACTGTAATAGTGTTAATATTGTACTTAGAAACTGATTATTTACTTCTGCTTTCCAATAATACTTAACCATGCCATTAAACTTTCTTTATGCTTTGCCAGATGGCCGGACGGATCCTGTTTTGGATGATCTCGGCCAGGCGTTTAAATTAATGGGAATCAGCCTTTCAGAACTTGAAGACTATATTCACAACCTCGAGCCCATTGGATTTGCACATCAAATCCCAGCATTTCCTGTCAGCAAAAACAATGTACTTCAATTCCCACAGCCTGGAACCAAGAGTCTTGCTGATGAGAAGGAATATATTCCAGAGTACATGCCTCCGCTCATCTCATCACAGGAAGGTGAGATCTGTTAAGCATTAAACTTGACTGGTTGGAAATGTTACATGAGCATTTAATCAGAAGCACCAGTAAAACAACATATTAGTAAGGCTTTTATTTTAACATCAGCATGACAAATTTTTGTAGTGTAACATCATCAGTTAACAAAGAATGAGGATGTGAGTAGTCATTTCGCACCTTGAACCTCCTTTATTATTCAGTAAAACCGTAGATTATCTCATCTCACTTTTATCCTGCTTAAAAACTGTATCACTTCTGCAAACTTTTAAAAGTTAAACCAAAGTAAGAATGAGAGAAGTTGCATTTATATAGATCTTGATCAATGCTTCACAGAAATGTGTCACTACCCAATGAATTACCTTTAAGGTACAGTCACCACAATGTTTGTACATACACCACAAGCAGTAAATGTAGAGAACAACCAATTCATTTCTGTTTGTTAGTATTTTAGGGAGAAATATCGAACAGAAATTGGGTGAATACCTCGATGTTCTTTTTATCTAAAGTATTGAAAAAAGCATGATAAACATTCATTTAACCTGAAATATGCCATTTCCGTCAGTGCCGCATTCCTGCAAAATTGTACTGAAATATAAATTTAGTTTTATGCACACAAGATTCTTTGAAAAGGACTACTTCGAATCAGTTAGAAATTTCACTTAAGCACAGGCAGTATTGAGGAATTCAGAATTGTTTCTGCAATCCATCAAGGTTAAATACATTCCGAATTTGTATCTGCAGTCTTCTTGATAATCTTGTATCTTATGCAGTGTATTGTTGTGCTGTATACCTGAGCGAAAACCTCTTTTTGATGTTGGAAGTGATCCAATTTGGTACTAATATGGTGAGACATTTATTATTAGCATTTGAAAAAGAAATAAAGACCAATTGGGACAGCACAGTGGTTCAGTGGTTAAGTACTGTTGCCCTACAGCACCAGGGTCCCAGATTCGATTCCAGCCTCGGGTGATTGTGTGGAGTTTGCACATTCTCCCCATATTTGCGTGGGTTTCCTCCGGGTGCTCCAACAGTTTAAAGATGTGCAGGTCAGGTGAATTGGCCATGCTAAATTGCCCATAGTGTTAGGTGCATTAGTCAGAGTGAAATGGGTCAGTAGGGTGGGTTACTCTTCGGAGGGTCGGTGTGAACTGGTTGGGCTGAAGGGCCTGTTTCCACACTGTAGGGAATCGAATCTAATATAACCTAATCTAATTAAATACTTTTTACGTTCAGAAATCTTACTAAATACCATCCATATTTGCAGCTGCTAAGAGCATTCACAGAAGAGAAGTGAAGGTGTAATGGAACTTAAATCAGATTATTCATTCACAATAAGTGCTTTTCATTAGTTGCAAACATGCAGTCTGCTTGTGTTTTAAGGACTGATTAGATGCTTTTTTTCAGAACCCTGGAGTTTTACTTGTACACTTTTTAAATAAGCTCATAAATGGTCAAAGTTATAAACATTTTTTATGTGATTTATAATTTGGAGGAGGTGACCTTTGTCAATTTGTATCTGTTTGAAATACAAATATTTCTGAGTCAAGAGATTATCTAACCTTTGAGCACATAATCTAAATTGACTATCTACTACAGTATTGAACTGGTTCTGCGTTGTAAGGGGCACCATCCTTCACATGCATCTTTAACTAGGGAGCCAGTCTTCCTCTGTGAATGATAAAGATCCCATGGATCTTGCTATATACGCAATTGATTGACCTGTTGACCATAACAACAGTCATGTGCTTTCAAAGTAATTCATTATATATTTGATTTTATTTATTCTGGGAATGTGGCAACATTGACAAGCCATGATTTATCATTGGTCCCTAAGGGTATTAAGAGTCAAACATGTGGTGTGAGACTAGATTCACAGTTGGGTAAGAGTGAGTGGCAGTTTTCCCTCCCTGAAGGAATTAGTGTGCCAGCTGTGTTTTTATAACACACTGGCAGCTTTCATTGTCATTTTTCTTTCTGGTGTCAGGGTACAAATTGCCAGATTTATTGCATTCATTGCTACAATTTGTCATGATGGGAATTGAACTCATGGCCTTAGATTATTTGTCAGTATAACCAATAAACTACTGTACCTCCTTTATGTGAATTGCTTGGGATTTTCTGCAAGAGTTAAAATGCGCTATTAAATGCAAGACTTGGAGATACTGTCTGTAAACTTACCTCACATTTGCACGTCTTTAGATAATTTACGTGTTAAGATGTGTCTTTTTTTGGTTGACTTTACATTATTAAGCCAAATGTTGTGATTATTCAGCAAAATGTTTTGGTTGAACGCTTTGATCTGCTAGGAATTTCTTGTTTAATTGATAAAAGGTACAGTTCGACATCGTAAATAATCAGAGGTCTTCTCATGCGGAGGTCATAAATTTAGTCATATAGCATGGAAACAGACCTTTTGGTCCAACTAGTCCACACCAACCACATTCCTAAACTAAATTAGTCCCACCTGGCTGTGTTTGGCCCATATCCCTCCAAGCCTTTCCTGTACATGTACTTATCTAAATGTCTTTTTTAAATGTTGTAACCATACCTGCATCTGCCACTTCTTCTGGCAGTTCAGTCCACACTCTCTGTGTAAAAAACCGTTGCCCTTTGTCCTTTTTAAACCTCTGTCCTCTCATCTTAAAAGTATGCCGTCTTGTTTTGAACTCCTCCACCTTAGGTAAACGACCTTTACTATTCACCTTATCTATGTCTTCTCATGATTTTATAAGTTTCTATAAGGTTACCCCCCAACCTCCTGAGTTCCAGTGGGGAAAAGTCCCAGCCTGTTTTTATATCTCAAACCCTCCATTCCAGCAACATCATGGTAAGTCTTTTCTGAACCGTCTCCAGTTTAATCATAGCCTTCCTATAACAGGGCAACCAGAACTGTACACCAAAAGGGGCCTCACCAACGTCTTGTACAATCTCAACATGATGTCCCAACTCCTACACTCAAAGGTTTAACCAATGAAGGTAAGCATGCTAAATGCTTTCTTAACCATCCTGTATAAATGTGACACAAATTTCAAAGAGTAATGCACCTGAATCCCTAGATCTCTTTATTCTATAACAGGGGCATACCATTAATTATATAAGTCTTGCTGTTGTTTTACCAAAATACAATACCTTGCATTTATCCAAATTAAAGTCCATTCTGCCTCACCTCAGCCCATTGATCCAATTGATCAATATCTCTTTGTAAGCTTAGATAACCTTCTTCATTGCCCATTATACCACCAATTTTAGTATCATCTACAAACTTACCAACCACACCTCCTTTATTCTCATCCAAGTCATTTATTATAAATGACAAACAAAAGTGGACCAGTGCCAATCCCTGTGGAACACCACTGGTCAGAGGCCTGCAATCTGAAAAAACAACCCTCCAGCACCACCCTCTGTCTCATACCGTATGGCCAATTTTGTATTCATTTATCAAGCTCACCTTGAATACCATGTGATCTAACTTGACTAATTGGTCTGCCACGCGGAATCCTATCAAAGACTTTACTAAAGTCCAAGTAAACAACCATCTACCACTCAGCCCTCATCAATTTTTTTACTTCCTCAAAAATTTAAATCAAGTTTGTGAGATATGAGTTCCCTCACAAAACCATGCTGACTATCCCTAATCATTCCTTGCCTCTCCGAATGCATGTAAATGCTATCTTTCAGAATCACCTCCTTTACCTTACCCACCACCGATGTCAGACTCACAGGTCTATAGTTTTTAGGTTTCTCCTTACAGCCTTTCTTAAATAAAGGTGCAGCATTAGCCATCCTCCAGTCCTCCAGCATCTTGCCCGTGGCTGGAGATAATATAAATATTTCTGCTAGGGGCCCTGCAATTTCTTCTAACTTCTCATTTCTTCTAATTTCTTCTCCTGGTATACACTTGGTCAGGCCCCAGAGATTTATCCACCTTGACGTTTTCTAAGATCTCCTGTACTCCCTCTTCTCTAATGTGAACTGTTTTCAAAACATCAATATTTATTTCTTTGAGTTCTCTAGCCTCCATATCTTTCTCTACAGTAAAAGCTGATGTAAAATATTCATTTACTATCTCTTCCATCTCCTGAGGTTCAACACAAAGATGACCTGTTGATCTTTACGAGGCCCTACTCTCTGTCTAATTGCTCTTAATATACCTCTAGAATCTCTTCGGATTATCCTTAACCTTAACTGTCAAGGCTATCTCATATTCCATCTTTGCCTTCCTGGTTTCCTTCTTAAGAATGCCCTAACACACTCTAAACTCTTCAAGATTTGCATTTGATCCCAGTTGTTTGTATATAATATTTAATTCTTTTCTTATTCTCAGTACCTTTATTCATCCATTGTTCCCTAATCTTACCTTTAACTCTATTAAGAATATAATGCCTCTGAACTCTGGTTATCACAGTTTTGAAAGCCTCCCACTTGTCAGTTGTGTCAATTTCAGCAACTCTACAAAGTATTACTGGGAGAGCAGTTTTAGTGATTTGAACTTGTTCAGTGAAATTTCATCCTGCATGAGCACAGAACTATCCTGCATTTGTAGGGTTGAATTGAATGACATGTAGCAATTCATTAAAGTTTAGTTAAGCAGATTGATGTATGATTATCCAATGTTTTTCTTAGTTTGTAACATGATGAAATAAGTTCAGTAAATACATGTAAAGGCAGATGCATTAAGCACCTTTAAAATGGATAAATGATTAAGTTATTTCATTTAATTTGCATCCACCAATGTTTATTAGAATAACCTTACCTAGTGAAAGCATAAATGTACAATCACATTATTATTCATTTCACTGCAAGACTATCTAAATTTGATCTTCCTCATTGTACATTTCCTTCTAACATATACAGCAGTATGTTTCTTTTATTTTTGTAAAATTCAGTTCTTCAGTTGGGGGATACTAAGAGAAGTCTATCTTTAATTCATTGTCCTGCTCAATGCCTTCCCACAACAGGATAGAGCAGAGGAGCTGCTCAGCATTTTTAGCCAACATAATTGCAGTCTATACCAAGACTCTTAAAAAGATGAATACTCTTTTGCACATTATACAAGGACCAGGAGGGTCCAAGCTTCCTGTCTTTGTCCACTGCACAAGTGCGTATCATGAAGATTCTTGGGCTACAAAGAAAATGTTAAATCAATATTTCTAATAACTGTGCAAAAGTCAATGTACAGATTATAACAAATCTTGATGTGATCTTGGCTTTATTCATGAATAAAAAGAAGAAAGACTAACATTTGTTTGGACTTCTTGTGACCTCAGGATGTCCGACAGCAGGTTACAGCCACTGAGCTACTTCTGTAGTGTGGCAAAAGTGGGACTGCAGATGCTGGAGATCACAGTCTAGGTTATAGTGGGATGAAGGGCTTTTGCCTGAAATGTCGGTTTTCATGCTCCTCGGATGCTGCCTGACCTGTTGTGCTTTTCCAGACCACTCTAATCTGATTCTGAAGTGTAGTCACTGTTGTAAATGTAAAATATGTGAACAGGCATTCTGCACGCAGCTTAGCTGTCCCTCTTCAAATAGTGCCAGAATATCTTTTAAGCCCACCTGAGAGGGCAGATGGTTTAGCAACACATGCAAAATGACTTTTTCAACAGTGCAGCACCTTTGCAGTACTGTACTGGAGCACTGCTTGAGATTTGTAGATTCAGTTCCGTGGAATGAGATTTGAACCCCTGGCTCAGAGATTCGACCAATACCACTTAGCTATGACTGGCACTTAAACTGAACCAGACCTTGCAAGCCCATGAACCAAAACAGAACAAAGCAGTAAGGAAGAGATATAAGTGCAGCGGGAACAGAGATGTTTGAGCTTTGAAAGCCACTTTGACAACCTTTGAACAGTAATTTAGACACTGCAGATTGGACATGATGTATGCAATGTGCCCACTACCTACAATTTTATGCCTTTATTTTTGTATTTGGTTTTAAATGCAGTAGTCATTATTTGTCTTCTGTAAAACTAGTTGTCATAGTTAAAACAAAAAGAATGATCAAACCTGAAATTAAGTAACAATTTTGCATTTGGCTGCAGTACAATGGGAGGAAATTTTAAATTTTGTGTTCTTACTAGCATCACTGGAGAAACAAATACCTCTCAAATTGCACCTGCAGGCTTTATCGAATGTTGTTCAGATTTGTTATTTTGATCTAAATTGGTCATCTGACAATCAGCTAATCTCTTCCAAAGAAAGCCTGCTGATGTTGAAAATATTTTTCTTTGTAAAAGAGTGTGAGCATATAATTCTCCTGATGTTCAGGTAAACTGTAACACTTGCCTCCTACAAAAATAGATTTGGAATTCTCAGTAGTGTGTCTTTCCACAGTCACTTCTCTTTTATGACACACAAATCAGAAAAGCTGCAGCTAACTTTCTTGTTGCTGGGTCAAATGAAATTAACTACAACTTGAATAACTTCCATAAGCGATCAGTTGCGAGTTTAACAGAAGTAATTCTGCTTTAGTAAATTTGTGATTGTGCTGCATGATGTCATTTTATTACATGGGGTACACTGGTACAGGAAAGGAACTCTTAAACGGTGTTGGTGGTGGTGCAGTACAGTTCACTTGGAGTCTGAATAGTTGTGGCAGCCATCACCTTTTTACAAGTTTGTTGTAGCCCAGCTATGATGGAGATGTTTAAGGTTCCAAACTTCCTTCTAGCATGTGGCTGACTAAGAATCACGGCTGCTATTGCTGCCTGTCATTAATGTATGTTGGAAGATTCATACCCAACTTTTTTTGGCCACTTTATGAATAATTCTTCTTTGAGCATTCCAACGTGGGACTCGAACCTGGAGCTTCTGGCTCAAGGTGCCATCCAATGAATGGCACCAGCATGAAAATCTAATGGTATATCAACAATTTGAGTAGATTTTAAGTTCCTCACTTTTATTTGTTGTTTACTTTAACTTAATTGGAGGATTTGGATACTGCTTTAAAATCGCTGCCAATTTTCCATAATTCTGTATTAGGGTGTTGTCTGTATTGTATGTTCTTTGTATGTATAAGGCATCTCACGTAAATATTCATATTCAGTAGGTAAAACTGAATAGGTTGCATTTGACAAGGGTTGTCAGGTAAAATGATTTGTATCCTATTGGTAAAAGTTAGAGAATAGTTTCCACAACTGTCTCAAAAAACTTTGTAACCACTTTGTTTTTAATCTGTTTTCTGAAATGTTTACTATAAATTGCCTTCTGCCTTACAAAAGGAAATATTAAAGTAACTTGAGCTGTATTCCTATAGCATCCCGAATAGAGATTATCGATAGGTTGATTTACAAACTATTTGAACATGTATAGTAGGGGAATTTTAATGAAGCCTGACAAGGTGTTCAGGATGAAAACATTTTGCAAACTTTTCAGCAACCCTTGAAGAGTTTTATTTGGTTGAAAAGATTGATTCTTTAGAAAGTGAAACAGGAATCTAGATTTGAATCTGACAGAAGATTGGGAAGGACAAAAATACTTCCATCTGAAAATTGGAAGTGCTTAAAACAATGACACTAAAAAGGCTTCTACAGGCTTTTTTAAGCTAAATTAACACGAGCTTAATTATACTGTTTGCTGCAGTTATTTAACCACAGGGATTCACTTAGTTGTGCAATGGGATTTGTTCAGGACCTCTGTTGTAGAAACAACCAGTGGGACCGTACAAGTGGTAAACCTCATCCCTTGGAAAATCATTTTAATTATTTTAAATGGATGCCAAATTGAAGTGTTTTATGACCTGAAGTGATTCATTCTTGAATTAAAAACTGAAGTATTTATTAGGTATACTTGTAATCTAATGACCAGTATTATTTTCAGTAAAATCATTCCAACAAGTCTGTTTAGTCGTTTTTGCTAGATGTGGTAGAGATGATTTTTTTTTTTTTGCCTTCCTTATCTGGGCTTGCATTACCCTTTCAAGTAGAAAGTGAGGTCTGCAGATGCTGGAGATCAAAGTTGAAACTTTATTGCTGGAACAGCACAGCAGGTCAGGCAGCATCCAGGGAACAGGAGATTCGACGTTTCGGGCACAGGCCGAAGAAGGGCCTGTGCCCGAAACGTCGAATCTCCTGTTCCCTGGATGCTGCCTGACCTGCTGTGCTGTTCCAGCAATAAAGTTTCAACTTACCCTTTCAAGTAACAATTTTCCATGTTTAAACATGTTTAGTTGAGTGTTCAAACTTTTCTTTCCCAAATTATGCTGCTCTCTCTCATACTTCTCATGGACAGTGACTCTTTTGGGATAGGAATATTCAGCACCATCAATCATCCAAAAGCCAACTTGAGTGCCATTCTTAAATGTGCAATGAATATTGAAGCCTTTTGACATTTCCACAACACCAAAATCATGGCTGGTTTGTCAGTTTTGGCTGAATTAGTTAAGATCCAGAGAAGGTACAATGACTACATAGTTGGGATGGCTGTGCTATGATGGCTTATACACAGAGAATGCAACAGACATAGAGAAGGCTGTTGAATTGTTATCAAGTTTATTAATCTCTGGGAGTGCAGATGGAAGCAATTGCTTATGTACTGCAGATTAGGTCACTCCAACCTACCGACTACAAAAGAATTTGAAAATAACAGTAAGAATACAGTGCCTAAGGTTTTAAGTAATGTATGCTCCAGATTGTTGCACATTACCTATAAATCGTCAACATTTTATTTCCAATCAAATTCTGTGAATAAATGAAGGATTTAGATGGAGAATAAATTTTCGCATATATTCTTTAATTGAATGAAGGTGATGTATAGAATAATTTTAATGAAGTGCAGTATCTGATTATTCCTGGATTGCTAATTTAGTAACAATTGAGCCTTTGATAGAGACACTTAGGAAACCATTTAAATGGATGTGAAACGGTGAAGATGAGAAAAGGTCAGAAATGTCATCATTGTTGCCATTAAACTCAGCAGATAGTACTGTAGGAGTTAATGCTATTTGAAATAGGATAGAGTTGCTTTAAGATCCAATATTATTGTCATTTTTCTCTTAAAGTAAAACTTGATCTTATGAGCATTGTGCTTCGATTCATCAAAGTATGGTATGTTTACTTGGCTATTTTAACTAAAACTTATCTTAAACTTTGGAAGCTATGAGGAGCTTTTTTTTACTTTTAATTAATGTTTTATGGAATTGCTACATACAGTTTGAGTAAAGCATCAGTTTAGTTTTCTAAACTATACTTATTTTTAAAGGGTCCTCATTTGGTAAAATATTTTGTGTAAGTGAAAGGATGATAATAGTTGTGTATTGCAATGCACAATGGTTAAGAATTTGCGGTTGCAATTACATCAGTGTTGCTGCCATTAAGATGTAAAACTGACTGCAATTTCTGGCATCCATATGTGCTCATGTAAATATAGAACCATGGTCACTGCTGTCAGAGATACCCTATTCATCCACAAGAATGCTGTGTTGCAGTCTTCACAGATACAGTCACAACGAAATCAGTAATTTGATATGAACTTAAAATTTTATACATACTGTTGTTGAAAATCTTTGAAAAGGTTGAACTTTGTTGAGTGACCTGTAACTAAGTGTTTCATGGCATGCTAAATCTTAAGTCTTGCTGAACCCTGAAAACTAACTTTTGATGTGCAGAGTGCCAAGAACATTAAAAATCATACCACTTCTGTTTGTTTATCTATGATAATTCATCTTTAATCTTAATTCCATGTGAGTTCCCTTTACTTATTATAATCTGTGTTTTTTTTATTTCTGGCTGTGCTGTCTGTAGGAGTTCTTCTGATTGGCTTCATTGTGCATGATGATGTCACTGATAGTGGATGTTTCAATCTTTAAACCCTGCTAAGTCCTAATAGACAGCTTTTGTCAGGATCTGTGGCAAATGTTAGCACAAGTGTTGTCCATTACCACTGACTGCCAAATCTAGGTCAATGCTTTCTTGTTTTGAGAAATCAAGTCAAGATCTATGCTACTAACACTGTCATTATATTTCTTATCTAATTGTTTTCTTTTCATCACAAGAAACTAATTTTCTGTTCGAAAGGCCAAAGGAAAGAAAAATAAGTTCAGCAATCCAAAAACTTTGCAGTAAAAAAACGAATAAATTTGTGGGTGATGATATAAGGAGTCTTGCACAAGAGATTTGGAAATTAGCAGGAATGATATGCAAGTTTGAGAAGCTTTGAGCATAATATTAATGCCTTCAGCCACTGTATCACTCATAATCTTACCTTTTTTTCCACAGTAATTGATTTCTGCAAAAATATACTTGTAGAATTCCTAACATGTTTGGATTTTTGCTAACAGCCATCATTGTGGACAGCTTCAAGTACTTGAATTAATTTTATATGAGACATTGATTTCAAGATATAGATGTAACATTTCTTTAAGAAATTTGTGCAGTTGTTAAATATTTTCTGAAGTTCAAGAATATGCACAGTAATAAGTAGGAAACTTAAAGAATCTTGTGGTTTGAGCTTTTAGGCTGTCGAATTTCATAGCTTTTTAAAGGCAGGAGAATTGAATTGGATTGAATTGAATTTATTGTCACTTGTACCAAGGCTCAGTGAGAAGCTTTGTCTTGCGAGCAATACAGGCGGATCACAGAGTTAAGTAGCATAGATAAGTAAATAATAGGTAAACAGTGGCAAAAACAAAAACACAGGTACAGGTGAATGTTAAGAGTTTGTGAGTCCATTCAATATTCTAACAACAGTAGGGTAGAAACTGTTCCGAAACCGACTGGTGAGTGTATGTGTGTTCAGGCTTCTGTACCTTCTCCCCGATGATAGATGTTGTAGAAAAACATTGCAAGGGTGGGATGGACCTTTGAGAAAGCTGACGGCCTTTCCTTGACAGCGGGCCTGGTAGATTGATTCTATAGATGGAAGGTTGGCCTTTGTGATTATCTGGGCCGAGTTCACCACTCTCTGTAACCATCTCAAATCTTGAATGGTACAGTTGCCATACCAGGTAGTGATACATCCATACATAATGTTCTTGATGGCACACCTATAAAAGTTGGCAAGGGTATTTGCCGTCGTGCCAAATTTCCTCAGCTGCCTGAGGAAGAAGAGACATTGTTGGACCTTTGTAACCAGTGCATCCACATGAAAGTCCAAGAAAGCTTGCTGTTGATGACCATTCCCAGGAGCTTGACGCTCTCCACTCATTCCACCTCTGTGCTGTTAATGTGTAGGGGGGCACGAGTAACATCCTGCTGAAAGTCAATAATTGAAAGTCAAGAATCAATGTAAGGTATGGGTGACTATGTTGAAAAAAAGTCTTGAGGCAATGACATTTTATATGTTGCCATTTGCAACAAATTGGACGCTGTAATGCCAAAGCTTTTTTTTGTCAAGAAGAAGCAATGCACCAAGTAAGTAGGAATCATAAGTAGGAATCAATTCCATGCAAGTGATTAACTTTGGATTTTAATATTTGTATGGAATAATACAGGGCAAAACATGTCTGATGTTATGTGATAACACCTGTAATCTGCAAAATGGATGTTGTAACTTTGTCTCACATGATATGCAGTCAAGGATTCATGAAGAATGGGTACTTTTTACACAAAATTGAGTTGTGAGATCAGGTGACTTTCCACAGTGGTAGCCTTCATGGCTGGACAAGATACTAAAATGCAAACAAACCTTCAGGACATCTCCATTGAGAAGTTGTTACTATGTAACAGGCACCCTTTTGCAAATAATTACAGAAACTGGCTCACTGTGGACTCAAAGACATTTTGGCCTTGAAGTGGAATTCCAAAGATTGGTTATGGGAGAAAGAGTTGTGATAATATGTGAATAGATGAAATTTGGACCTTATTGTTTGTAAAGTTGTTAGAAGCCATTTGTGAGGACTGATAAACCGGTATTTTGATCACTTAATAGAAATCAGGCTTCCAATGAGGAATTTTGAAACAACGAAGCAGTGAGAAAGTTTGAGACCAATAGACGTGCTGGTCTCTGCCCAAGAACTATCTGCAAGGCAGAGAATTCATGTTAACTTATATCAATCTGTTTGATATAAATTTTTGCTGCAGTGTTTCAGGTTAACCCTGATTGGAGTGAAGTCAGAGAATTCTGCTGCTTCAAGCAGTAAGCTAGGTAAATCTATTTTCTTCAACCACCAGACTCTGTCTTCATTGTACCAAAAAAGGAATCAAAGGCCTGTAATATTTTTAAGGTTTCATCTTGAGAGGCAAGTGTCGCAATGAATTTTTGAACTTAACAAACTTGAGTGCATGCTAACTCTTTTGTAATCGTCATCCTTTTTTATATATATGTCAATATGCATGTATGAGTGGTGTGGTTGTGAATATATTTCTGGTGTTGAGCAATAAACGTTTTTTAAAAATGTATGAGACAATCTGTCAGTTCAGACTTAGCACTCTGGGGTTAAAATACTTTCATACAACCAAAATATGGTGGACATGGATATCTAAAATAAAACAAAGTCCTAAAAAAATTCTCAGGCCTGGATATATCTTTTTAAGTGTATGTCTTGGTTGTAGGCGGAAAATGAGAGAACTGTTCTACCATTTCTACCCTATCCAAGCAAACCATATTAATTTTTCTGACAAAACATCTACATTGACGTCTAATTTCAGGACACGCCACTGTAAACAGTCTACCCTGGTAATTAGTTGTTAATTTATTCATGTGGTATGAAAATAATGCAAGTCAAAATGCCCTTTTACCTTAAAATCTTCATAAGATAACCTAGTTGTGTGTTCAGCAGTAACATTGGCATGGTTAGAAGATTGGCTTGCTAACAGGAAGCAAAGAGTAGGAACAACAGGGTAATTTTTAGGCTGGCACGATGTGACAACTGTGTGACATGGGGTCTGTGTTGGGGCCTTGACTATTTGCAATTTGTACAAATGATTTGGATGATGGGATTGAAGGTATGATAGCTAAATATGCTGATGACACAAAGGTGGGTAGGAAAGTAAGTTGTGAAGAGGCACATAAGGAGCCTACAAAGGGATATAGATAGGTTGAGCAAAGATCTAGCAAATAGATGCAGTGTGGAAAAATGTGGAGTTTAGAAGAGTCAGAGGTGACTTAATTGAAAAATATAAGATCCTGAGGGGACTTGACCAGATGGATGTTCAAAGCATGTTTCCACTTGTGGGAAAATCTAGCACTAGGAGTTACAGTTTAAAAATAATGGAGTTCCCATTTACTAAGGTGAGGAAATTTTATTTTCTCAAAGGGTTGAAAGCCTTTGGAATTCCCTTCCTCAAAAAATGGAGGATGCAGAATCTTTAAATGCTTTTAAGACAGTGGAAGTTAAATCCTTGATTACCAAGGGTGATAAAACATTATTGGGGATGTACAGGAATGTAGTGTTGAAGTTAAAATTGTATTGGCTATGATCTTATTGAATGGCAGAGCAGGCTGAAGAGGCTGAGTGGCCTACTCTTGTTCCTCGCTCGTAGGTTTGTAGTTCGAAAAACAAATCATGGAAAGTCTGTAATTTGCAGCAGATGTACATACGTAATTTTGAAGCTTTTGAAAACAGTGGAAGGTCTCGTGGAGTAAGGTTTTGGTGAATTTTCAATACAAACAATTGCCTAATGTGCACCCACCTTGGGATATATTTGCTAACACAAACTTAGCTGTGAATAATCTAAATTTCATTATTCATTTTCCAGTTAGATTCACATTTCATTTTTAAGTGTTTGCAATTGTTTTTCAATTATGTAGTACTGTAGATTGTTTTAATACCTGCAGGTGGCAGTCTTAGCTCAAATTTGGCAATAGTTGTGAACTAATATTCAGTGTGATTGAAGCAAAAATTGGCCTCTTTGAGATTGAGTCAGCAGGTCCAAAGATCCAATAAAATAGAAGGGAAATCGAGATGAGTCTGAGATAGCTAATGTGTGAACAAATTCTCTGAAAACCTAATCTGAAATATCAAATGTATAATCCTACAAATCATAAACATTAGGCTATACAATATGGAATTACCAGAATGTTTAATTCAATATATTAAGACTATAGACCTCTTTCACTCCCTTCTCTGTTATCAATATCATTGTTTTAAGCTGTTTTAAACGAACCTTTTTTGTCCCCCCATCTCTGTAGGTTGGAGTCTGCTGTACTGAGATCTCTGCCAATGCTATTGTGTACTTGCTTGGAGCTGTTCCTTTCTATTTATTTTTACTTTACTGTAAAGAAATGGCTCATCTCTGCTTAATGCTTCCCCGGAACAATTCCCACTTGAGGATTGGCAATGAAGCTTCATAGGCATATATTCTCATTTCTACTCTTGTATTTTAAATCAAAGCAGAAAAGATAAAAGCACATATTGGGTCAGTAGGTAGATGTAGAATTAAAAATAATTGCTTATGGCATTAAGATGTATGTGTATCAGAGCTGAAAAGATTTAACATAGTTTTTGCATGGATAAGAACTGGCTAGCATAATTTTGTGTTTTAAATTAATATTCCCAACATTTGTAGTTTCTCTTAGTATTTATATTTATTGTATTGAAAGTTACTAACTAATTTCTAAACTCATCGTAAATCTCCCTTTGGGATTAAAAATGTTATTTTAATTTGTAAACTGAAGTTCAAACTTTCCCTATTCTTGAGTTTAATAATAAATCTGTTCCACAGTATGACTCTTGTGCTGTCTGTGTATTTGCCATATTGAAATAACTAATAGCTGAATCTGAATTAGAATGTGCAGTAGATGTCTAAGCTAATTCTAAGTCATGGACTACCTTGAACTGAGTCCACTGACTATGAAATTGCCCACTACTTTACAAGACACCAGTTGTTCTCAATAGTCTTGGAAAAATGAAAAGTGTGACTTTATTAGATTTTTGTAGCAGGCATGGCTCCTAGAAAGGGGGTGATTGAAAACCAAAATGCGGAAGCTGAATTTTCATTTTCCAGGAGAACTTTAATAATTGAAGCTGAAAGTGTTGACACCTCATTATACCAATTTTCAAGCGTGACACTAGTGACTAAAAATCTATTCTGGTTTTACTGACTTTTCAATTTGGTGTTAAATCCATCAAATATCCTCCATCCAGGACAAAGCAGCCTGTTTGGTTGGCACCACGTCCATAAATATCCACTCCCTCCACTGCAGCAGTGTGTACTATCTGCCAGATGCATTGCAGAAATTCACCAAAGATCCTGAGACAGCACCTGCCAAACCTACAACCACTTCTATCTGGAAGGACAAGGGTAGCAGATAGATGGGAACACCACCACCTTCAAGTTCCCCTCCAAGCCATTCACCATCCTGACTTGGAAATGTATCACTATTCCTTCACTGTCGCTGGGTCAAAATCCTGGCATTCCCTGCCTTAAGGGCATTGTGGGTATGCCTATTGCACATGGATTGCAAAGATTCAAGAAGGCAGCTCGCCACTATCTTTTCGAGGGCAGCTAGGGGCGGGCAATAAATGTTGACTCAGCCAGTGAAGCCCATGTACCACAAATGAATTTTTAAAAGTCAATTGTTAATTTGCATTCTGTTGTAACCATCCCTAATAGTTCAAAAAGGTTCACTTCTGCCACACATCAAGCCCTAGTATTGACTGTTGATAATAATGTCAAGAGTATGCAAAAATGTTGCAGAATCAGTATACCAGGTTAACTACTTCTAACTACTACTAACTTCAATATCCTACTCCATTTTTAAAGTTGAAGAATGTGTTTTGTTTACATGAGAGGCCTTAAGTTGAAAAGGGAAACTAATTATGATATGTTTACATTTAATTTGGTTGTGGTGTGGCTCCTGAAACAGAGACCTGTGACCACTGAGTGCTGCCGTCTTTTATTTACCTTAGTGCTATCGCTACAAATCAAATCAAGATTCATTGGCAGCTAGAGACCAACAATTAATGCTGCAAGGCAGTGGAATCTGCCTGTGCATATTTACAGATAATATGATCTAATATTAACTTACAAAGCCCGTCACATTATGGGTCTCCCATGTTGATGGCACTATGGAGGTAGATTATGGTCTGCTTGCTTTAAGATAACAGTGCCCACATTTACTCATTGAGAATCATGGCCACAAGCCTTTTTTGTGTTAGTTAAGAATTCTACAGGTCTTTTTCTATTTCTTTTGGACAACACTAATTATCCCTGTCACACACTATTAAGAAAGAGTTGACAGGAAATAATAGTTCACAACCAACCGGCAATTGAGCGAGACATGCAGGAACCTCTAGTGCCACATGAACTCAGGAAGGATCGCTTTTCATTTCCTCCTGACTCCAGTGTATTTAAGGAGAAGAATGCCTGGCTTGAATTTAAAAGAACAGGATAAGATTCTTTCGGCTTTCTCTGCCTTGTGACAGAATAGAAAATACTGTTGGTTTCCTAATAGGTGGCTCATCTCAGTTCAAAGTGAACTTGTACTGGCCACTAAAAAGGGCTTACCATTGGCTAGAAACTCATGCAGTATTTTAGAAGAATGTGTTGTCAGTGTCTGTTTCCTGTGCTGCTTTTATTAAGTTGCTAGGTGTTGTTTACACACAGTGTATATTGATTTAAGAAAGCACATTCATCTCTAAGATTAGCCCTTTCCCAACTTGCTGCTGCTGTATGGTGAGCTATATTTGTCAGAATTTTGACAAGGAAACAGTGACAACATTTTAAAACTTGCTTTGAAAGAATTGTCAGTGATAATTGGCATTTGTCTATGGTGAAAAATGAATATAAACTCTCATATTAGCCTCTAATATACTGCAACCCTTAAAAATGTTAAATATCTTGCATATAACAATATCCCTATTGTATATGGCAGTTATATTCTTGAGACTTTTTTTAAAAGAACTTTTGCAAAAAGTAAAATAAATCTTCATGTCGCTAAGAAGGCATACGTTTCTTATAAATTAGAAACAAATCTGGCAAATAAATATATTTACCCTCCAATGTGCTGTTCCATCTGTATTTTCTCATTTTTTTCAAGAAGAACTGGTTGTAGTTCTTGTTAAGTAGAATTGTTCTACAAATAAATGAAAAATATGTAGAAAGACTTAGTGGTTAATTCACCCAGAAGTTTTGGGACTAATGTGCGAAAAGAAAGGCTGTTGTATGAAAGTTAAAACAGTTTCATCGTCTGAGTTAGGAACCACTTAGGCAAATACTCATGCTATAATGGCCCTTTAATCTTGCTCTGGATTAGAGTGGTGCTGGAAAAGCACAGCAGTTAGGCAGCATCCATGGAGCAGGAAGATCGACGTTTCAGGCAAAAGCCCTTCATCAATCTGATTTCCAGCATCTGCAGTCCTTGTTTTTACCTTGAATCTTGCTGCAAAATAAATGAAATGATTGAATCCTGTTTCATATCAGATTTCTTTATCCAGTGTCTATGAGGAGGGCATGTTCTCTAGTATTCAATAAATAGTTATTTGTATACATAGTTTGTTTTGTGGAGCCGTTGATGATTGCATATCCTTGTTATTGGTCTTGCCATTGAAAACATGAGCTACAAAATGTTGAAAGACATTTTATTTAAGATGCTAACCTTTTTGGAAATAATGTTCTTCATTTGTTGTCTCATGGTAATTATTGTTTCGAATATAACTGTTTATTCATTTGTGTTCAAACTACCTATACAAGTTTAGCAAAAGACCATTTGACCCACAGTTTATCAAGCTTCCCTTCCCCAGTCACAACTGTTTTCTAACCCATGCCCCCTCTTGCACTAATGTAACCCCAACATAAGATCTGTATTTTTTTAAACTCTCTTTCTCTCACTCATGTCAGATCTATTAATATCTCTACAACTTTCAATTTGTTTTCATGTAGCTAACATTGGTGGGATGGCCCAGTGAAGCACCATATGTTTTAAGTTGTACATCTGGCAAGCACAAGACTGTGGCATAAGTTAATGTGCAGTGTCCCTGAGTACCACACTACAAGCAAATGAATTTTTTAATGTATTTAATTTTGCATCTTTGAATGAAATCCATTTTATTTTACTAAAGAAAAGAACAGTGAAAGTTTATTCTCACTGTGAACTGTATTAATCAGCAACCATGTTTAGATAGTCTTTCCTCTTGCTTAACAAAATTTTCAGAAATCTAGTGCAACTAATAAGAAAGCCCCTCAGCACTTGCTATAGCTGACCTATGAAAAATGTTTGAGAACAGCCCAGTGGCATTACACATGTAGTTTACTATTCCTGTTTTTGAATCAACACATCCCAAACTAGCACATTTCTTTTGTACGTTTTCTTCAAGTTTTGTAAACTAATACATTGTCAAGTTTCCTTTAACACTTTTGTACCATCTAGACATAGAGCCTTCCATTCTTAATTGCTAACAGCACTACAAATATTAGTTAATGAGAAAAGGCTAAGTATAATAGATCCTATTGGTAGATGTTGGGGATCAATTTTTTTCTGCAAGAATGCTCATATTTATAACATTACTCCCAATAAGTAAAGGTCATCTAAATTTGTATGAGAATACATGAATCATTAACCCATTTCTTATATCTACTGTGTGAATGTACGTTTAAAATCAATGCAATAATTTGAATCATTCTTTGGAAATAATTTTGTTTCTGAAATGTGACATGCCATCCTGTAGAGGTGTACTTCCTTACCTTTACATTAGATGGTGCTGTTAAACCAGCAATCTCATGGCCAATTGTTCGGTCACTGATCAAATCTGAAGCAGATGTCTTTATTCTTCAAGACATCTTGTATAAGTGTCGAAGTAATATGTGGAATCAATGCTATGCTAATGCTGTTTTTTCTATTCTGAATGTCGAAGTATAGCTTGGGTAGAAGCTTAAAGGAACTGGGAATAGTGGTGTGACATTGTTTCATTTGAATAAAGGTCAACCTAGTCTTCAGTCTTCTGACCATTTAAATATATATTAATATAAGCATTTTTGAAGAGCTATTTTGAAGTAAACAATTATGTTTAGATTAAATGTCAAGATGTGTTTGTGACATTTAATTCACAAAACAATTCATTTGAGTTTATTGAAATTTTGCAAACATCCAAAGCTACAGTCCATAATATTTTTAAACATTTTTTTCTATTCTGGCATTGGATTTTGCATTGATGTATTTTGTACCAAGTTTATATTTGAAGTCATATTATATGAGTTGTGAGGTAACTATCTGTGGTGATAAATGTCAACATAAGTTTTTAGGAAATGTCTTTTGAAATTTATTGAGAATATTGTTTGCAACGTTATGTATGTTTGAGTAGCAATGGCATCGGTAACCAATCATTTTCCCTAAGACATGGTGGTTGCAACTGATGAGTGACCATTTCATGACCAACTAGAATAACAGAACATTGGATTTGATGTTTGAGTGCTGGTGGTGTTGGGATTATTGTTTTATTTATCTATGTATAGCCACTTTCTAAAGACCATGCTATTAAGTAAGCTATTAGGTTTCTTTTAGCTTAATTCACAATGGGCATGGTAAATGGGCATGAATCTGTAGTGATTTTCTACTCCTTTTTCTAAAATATGGAGGTTCTAGTGACAGTTACTGAATATGTATATACTTTCTTTAAACTAGATAGCAACTTAGTTTTAAAGATGAAATAATGGATGCACATAACTAAAACCAAAACCTGCAGGATAATATTTAAAAGGAAGTTTGGCTTTATTGTGCAAATTGACAAGTGTTCTCAAACATTTGGCTAGTTATGTAAATCTTTTGATCAGTTTTGTATGAAACTATTCTGCTGGTTGGAATACTTAGAATAAATAACTTGATGGAGAAAATATTTTGAATTATCATCAATAATGAAGAGTCACATTGTTTAAATACAGTATTTGAACTAATTTAGTTTTTTTTTAGTACTGTATTGTTGAGGGGCATATTTACTGCGGAGTTGATCAACCTTAAATTTACATCAAATACAAAAAAAATGTCATTCCTTAAATAAGATTATCACAACAATGATAATCTTTCTTAGATGTAATGCTATTTTTGGACCCAGTGTAGATTTCTGTTCTTCAACTAACACCATGAATGCATCTTAGTAACTTGCAAATAAGAATGAGTTGAAACGTTGTGAATTTCCAAAGGGCCTAATGATTATAATTTTGCATGAGTATTGGAAAAACAGAAACATCCACAAATTTAGACAAACTCAATGTTGGTGTTTTGTTGTGGGAGAAATTTAAGGAATGGAATGGGTTAAAAATTAAACCTAAGAGTACCAGAAAAAGAACTTTGCCTAGCAGTAGTTTAATAATAGTGAGCCGACTAAAAGCTGTACCCAGAGATTGAAATCAGAATCCAGTATACCAACAAAAATGTACCGGGGCAGATCCATCCGGTCCAGCACTTTTTGATTTAGGATTACGACATCAAAGAATATAAATCAAGGTTCTTCTAGTAGAGGTCAACTTCAGTGTAATGCTATTATTTCAGTTACATTTGAGGTAGGTAGAGTGGGGAGGTGGATAGAGACGAATCAGTTGTTTCAGCGCTTCTAAGATATATGGTTTTCCTTCATCATTCTGTCTCCACCCCGGTAACATTGGGTTAGCCAGATTTATATCTTTTTTTTTAAGTAAGCTTTTGGTGAGATGGAGCTGTCTGTATTTTACTAAAAAGTGAAGAGTTTATAGTGCTGTTGTAAATTGTCTCAGATCACTCTTGAATTATATTCAGATTTCCGGAGACTAATATGCAGCCTTCTTATTCTTGCCCCTGCAATTGTTTTTCAAAAAGAGCTAGATCAATTTCACAATAGTTTTCCATCTACCAACTGATATTACTGCTGATATACCCTTCCAATATTATCTCTACAGCTCTTATCTCTCTGCGTTTCACTCACTGGAGGCTATCAGTTTTTGTAGTCTTCAATATTTCTTCGGCGGAAAGTCCACATAATTTAAAGAGACCATTTTATTTACAAAGATAAGAGCTTTGGGATCAATGTGGTCAGAATTTATTTTTGCTTTGTATCAAGTTCATGCCCTGGTTTTGGAAAGGGTTTGTACTTGGATTTTAAATGCATATCCTGACCTAGAATTGGCATAAGTAGTCCAAATTTCTTCTAAAAATTGATATAGCTCTTTCTGAAAAACAATCAGGCATCTTAATACTTTTTCTCTTACTGATCTTGAATCTGACTTATTTTTTGGGAAAATATTAAAATGAATTTTACATGTGTATTTCATTGCTCTAACTTTATGTTTACATGTTAATATTACCGTGTTATTTCACTATTTGATCAGGAGAGATGAGTAGTGGAGATAATGCATCACAGACAGCATAGGTGCCACAGATTACAGAACAGGCACACAGTGTAGAATGGTAGGAGTAGTGTTTCATTATTAATTCCATGTGTTTAGTGCTACAAATTATTCATTTTTTATTCATTCACCGGATGACAGCATCACTGGCTGCGCCAGCATTTAAACCCCTAAATTGTTTTGGGTCTGGAATCACATATGGTCCAGACTGGGTAAGGATGACAGATTCCCTCCCCAAAGGACATTAGTGAACCAGATGGGTTTTTCCAACAATCATGGTCATCATTAGACCTTTAATTCCAAATTAATATTGAATTCATATGCCCCCGTCCAGTACTAACAGTCCAGCGATAATGCCAGTAGTCCACCATCTCCCCGATACATTATCCATTATTTATCATCTGTTTTGAAAATAGTAAATTATATTTCTCAGTTTACCCAAGGTTGGGAGTGAGAGAGGAAGTTGTTGAGCACCAAACTGAGATCACTAATTTATTCATATATAGAGGGTAGGCTAATTAACTCAGTCTTCATTGGCCATTTAAGTCTCTAAGGAGAAAGTGAGGTCTGCAGATGCTGGAGATCAGAGCTGGAAAGTGTCCTGAAGAAGGGCTTATGCCCGAAACGTCGATTCTCCTGTTCCCTGGATGCTGCCTGACCTGCTGCGCTTTTCCAGCAACACATTTCCAGCATTTAAGTCTCTAAGTGCTTTCTTTTGATTATTCATTAATGGGGTTTAATCATCCCTGGTGAGGCCAGTATTTAATGCCAATACCTAATTGTCCACCTCTGATCTTGAAAAACTGTAATGCATTATATAGTGCACTGGCAATGCTGTTTAGGAAAGAGTTCCATGATTTTGACCCACTGATGCTAAGGTATGGCTATATATATTACTAAGTCAGAATGGCGTGTGCAGTGCTGTTCCAGGACTTCCTATTCTCGTCCTTCTCAATGGTAGTAGTTGGGGATTTGCAAAGTTCTGTTGAAGAAGCTGCCGTGTATCATGCAGGTGATTTATATTGCTGCTGCTGTGGATCATGGAGAGGGTAAATGTTTGGTGTGGCAGGTATGGTATTAGTCAAGTAGCTACATAGTCCTGGATGGTTTTGAGTGTTGCTGGAAGTACGAGAATGTGTTGCTGGAAAAGCACAGCAGGTCAGGCAGCATCCGAGGAGCAGGAGAGTGGATGTTTCAGGCAAAAGCCCTTCATCAGGAATTATCCAGGTTGGCAGAGTATATTCCACCACAGCTCTGACTTGTTCCTTTTGGAGACTTAAGTGAGTCATGAACTGAGTCTCCACCACAGAATGCATAGTCTCTGATTATAAGAGCAGGTTACAGTATTTATATGGCCAGTTGGTTTTCCATCATATTTAAGCTTTTTGACCATTTAGGCTATTATGGTTACGAGCATCCAATTCCATAGTCATGGGTCACATGAGTATGTACAGTTACCAGTGGTTTAGGGAGTGGGAGTATGAGCACAGATTATCCTTTTAAAGCTAAGGATATGTAGGGGTTGTCTGAGGCATTTTTGGTGGACTCATTCACACCATGCAATGTATCAACCTGTTAGACCGTTAGGAGATATATGAAAATTCATTTTGTTTAAAGGTAATATGCAAAAGAATCCAAAATGCATATAGATACATATTTTATATATTTTTATATGAAAAGATTGTTTTCTCTTTGTATTTTTTGTGAATTATCACAATAAGTGCAAAATGAAAAGCTTTGACAAAATGGGTTTTTTCAGCAATGCTCAAGTTCTGACCACTGCATCTTTGGAGCTGGTGTGCTTCAGAGGCATCAATTTCTCTGGTCAAATATCCATAATGCTGTCCTGATTTTCAGGTTACAGAACTTTGTATGTGAATTTCCTGCAGATGCATTTGATCAGGAGATTTCTTCAAAATAAATCTTAGTGGCAATGTTCAGTTTTTACTTGAAATGTTAACTCTGTTTCTCTCTCTCCACAACTTTTCATGAAGTCAGTATTTTCAGAATTCTGTTTATATACAGATATCCAGCATCTGCAGTATTTTACTTTTGTTTTTGGTGTTTTACTGCAATTTCTTTGAACATTTCTTCAAAATAAATATTGTCTCCGATGAGTTCCCTCTGTACTTTAATAACCCTTTGAATGGATTTTTGTGGCAAGGGGGAAATTATGTTATAGGTTTGATAAACATTTGCAATTGCAGATTCTTAAATCTGCTGTTCATAATGTGCGTAAAGGTAGTTGAACAAATTGAAATTGAAATTTTCATATTCAGAAGCAATATATGATGCAAATTTATGCTTTCCTTGTGTACTAATTGCTTCCAATTATTTACACCAATTTTACTTTGGAATGTTCTCGAGCAATTTGGATTAAATTTGAGTCAGACGTGACATTGGCAGAGTGAGTACATTTTTTCATGATAGACTTCTGGGTTACATTCCATGCCTATGTCTTAAGAAAACTGTCTTTTATGTTCCTAGGCACAGAGGTTTGCGCACTCATTGCTCTGAAGAAGGAGAACAGTAACAATAGGTTCTAGTCTTTCTATTGAAAGAGTAAATTGTTTTAACTCTTCTCTCACCAGTTCTAATTTCTAGTAGGTAATGCTTCAAAAGTTTGCCCTTAAGGTTAGAGGAAACCAGACGTTAATTTGACATTTCACTGATTTGTGACACATATACGTAAAATGATAAATATTGTATTATATACCCATTAAATTACTGTCCTGTTCAAAGTTGGTAGATTTCAGTCCAAATTTTGAAAATTAATTTAAAAAAAACTGGAGAGATGGTGGCATAATTGTAATGTCACTGGACTGGTAATCCATGCTAAAACTCTGAAGACACAGGTTCAAATCCTACCACAGAAGCTAGTGAATTAATATACTAGGGACAGCACAGTGGCTCAGTGGTTACAGGGCCGGCTCAGTGGTTAGCACTGCTCACAACACCAGGGTCCCAGGTTCAATTCCAGCCTTGGGTGACTGTCTCTATGGAGTTTGCACATTCTCCCTGTGTCTGCGTGGATTTCCTCCGGGTGCTCCAGTGTCCTCCCACAGTCCAAAGATGTGCAGGTCAGGTGAATTGGCCATGCTAAATTGCCCATAGTGTTAGGTGCAGTAGTCAGAGGGAAATGGGTCTGGGTGGGTTACTCTTTGGAGGGTCGGTGTGGACTGGTTGGGCCGAAGGGCCTGTTTCCACACTGTAGGGAATCTAATCTAATCTCTGTTGAAAATAAACAACTCTCTTCTTTGAAGGAAAAGAGCCTACTGTACAGTATACAGGAACTAAGATGCACTCAGTTATCTTTAGAAGCTTTAATAATTATTTATGAGTTAACTTCTGTGATTTTGAAATAACAAAATGCAAGACATGATGTTCAGAATCCTCCTATTTTCTTCATTTTGGTGTAGGAATGAACAAACTATATCCTTAATTTGGTTTTGACCCTGTATTAACAGGATGAACTTTCATAGCTTTCTTAACTATGACTTGATCTTCAGTTCACGGTTGTTGAAGTGTCAAGTAACTGGGCCTTCTTGATTTTGTTTATCAATACTTGGAGCAATCAGAAACTTTTAGCAGGTGTCAAAATCTCTGTAGCCAAGTGTCTGTGTGATTATTTGTTTACAGGGAGAATTTGCTCAGTGACCAATTCATTCCCTCCAGCTTTTGCACTGTTTGTTTATTAGAACAGATTGAATAAAAAGATTGTTTGCTCATCACAAGTGCGGTTACAAGGCTGCTGCAGTATTTTCCCATTCTGGCTTCTGCTCAGCTGAATCTATCAGCCCAGCAGTAATTGCATTGATATATTTTTGAGTAATATTCTGGCTTCCTCCTAACTTTGGCACTATCAAAAAAACAATTCTTTCAAAGCATTTTTACTAAGATAAGTTTGTTGAGAAATGTTTTGGTAATAGGGAAAAAATGGTGATATACTTTTCAATAGCAAATATACAGGTTCGGAGTGGGAGTTGGAAAATTAGCACAAAGCTTGCTTTCCAAGAAAATGTTCGCATTATGTGTCCCAAAATGCATCCTTTTTCATCATTTTAGTATTTACAAAGGCCACACTTCAAACAAATAAATGGTTTACTGGATATCTGGCAATCGCTTTTATGCTGCCCCAATATTTTCAACTCTTTGCCCTTAGTAAATAACAATAGGTTGTGTATAGCGGCTGTTAAGAGGCAGTGTTACTTTATTGACTTGCATTTATACAGTGTTCAGATGTTTCACAGTAACATGACGAGAACAGTTGTCTAGTCAAGCAAGAGAGATGAGGAGCAAATGTTGGTGACTGTACAGAATCAGTTACAAAAGTACTGAGGCAAATTATTTACTGGTTAGAATGTGTAAATTCCTCCAGAACTACATTGATTAGAAAGGTCACAGAAGAATTGCATTATCTACTATTTAACTATGTCCAAATAAATATTGGGGGTTCAAATTTGTGTGAATGCAAAAATCAGTTTATGACCACAGATACTCATTGCTAGATTGTAACATTCAATTACATAAAATGAACATTTGAAATGCCCATGAGTGAAGAATGAAATAGAGCTGTTGAAAAGCGTTAGGGTGAATTTTATGCCCCTTCTGCAGGTTTGTTTATACTGTTGTGTTTTGTTACAGTCTTGCTCAATATTAATCTTGTCCCCTCCCAATATTCCCTGATTGACTATGTGGAACTGAGAACAGGCAGAATATTACTTTATTCTTAGAAATCCATATATTTTGACCCTTTAAATTTAAAACAAAATCAACAATTTGCAGATTAAAGTTACTACACAATGCTTGTAGGCACCAAATAATGCCAACCATGCTGTTAACATTTTTGTTGATTTAGGCCGCAAACAACACTTAAATGAACACTGAATTAGTGAAAAGATAATCCCATGTTTTTTAAAAAGTTTACTTACAAGCCTGGGGCTCTTATTCTGCGATGGTAGTCCCTATCTCTGAACCAAAAGGCCCTGGTTGAAGTCCGACCTGCTCCAGCACTGTGCAATGACATCTTCACATAAATTGATTAGAAAATATGTACATCAAGAACTTAACATATTGATTGGAAAAAGGGCTTCCAAGCTGAATAATCAAGATTTCTGCAATTCATTTATAAAAATTCATTTAACAAGGACAATTATTGTCAGAAAGGTTACAAATGTGACTTATATGTGGAGACTTTAAAATTTTGTCTTTCATCAATTATTTATTTAAATGAACTTGACTGTGCCAGCGTTTCAAATGTGGCACTGTTTAATAAAAGCAAAATGCTGCACGTGCTGGAAATCTGAAACTAAAAACAGTGCTGGAGAAGCGCAGCACATCTTGCAGCATCTATAGAGTGAGAAACAGTGAACCTTTGAGTCTGTTATAACTGCTGTATTCTGAAGAGTCATATCAGGCTTGAAACTCAATTTCTCCCTCCACAGGTACTGCAAGACATGCTAACTTTCTCCAGCACTTTGTTTTTATTTTAAATATCTTGAGTGGTTTGGTTCAGTAAACTAATGGTGGATAAGCTTAGAAATAACTTGAGAAGTGGAAGATAAAAGTGTTTAAAACTATTTTGTAAAACTATCCAACTTCATTACCCTGAATAACTTAATTAGCAAGTTAACTTTGTACTTTAAAAATTGTCTACTAAAAGTGAAATGTTGAGTAAGAAAGCAAAGCCCAGAATATTGGACAGATTGCTGTTGTCTTGTACTAACTGTATCCCTGACGTTTGTAAAATAAACTATTATTAATATTGCTGCTTGACCAATCAAGATAGCAAAGTTGCTGCAGTGGCTTACCAATAGTCAGACATTGTCAAATTGCAAATCATCTTTGCAGCTCATGGTAGCTTATCTCATTGACATATAAATTATTTTAAGTGAGAAGGTTTAGATCCATTTTTAAATGTGCAATTGGTTTCCTCTGTCCAGCCTTCTGCTCATTTCTAGTTGCTAAGTTCAGACAGTTACCTTGGTTACTGTGAATGGTGCTAGCTTTTATTGCCTACTGTAAACAATTCCTCACTGGCTTTGAATAGAGCTCATCTTGTGTCTTGCAGAACACAATTGGCTGGTGAATTCAAAGTCTGTGCTGCATTGTGTACAAAGATTTTCATCCAGTTTACATGCGCAATGTTGCTTTTTGAATATTATATTCGGTTATGTCATGTTTTTCTCTGAAAATTTACAGTTGATATTCAGTAGTAAAGGAATTTACTATGACGTTGACAGAATGGCATTTCATTTAAATATTCATTCAGTACCCTCAAATTATTTTCATCAAAGCTGTCAAGGATTGTTTTTAGACCTCCCAGTCAATTTCATGCTTAATTGTAATAGCCTTGTGATTGGATGATCTCAATCACAACCAGATGACCCAAACTGTCCAGTTGTACTAGTGAATTGTGCATGTATGGGACATTTTTTTCAGAATGTTTGAGCACGTGTTAGGGTAAATAAAAACTTCAATTCCTAAATGAAGGGTGGTAACTGGTGTCAGACTTTCCAATGGTCAGATTATAGTTTCTGAAGCGTAGATAAGAATTATGCCGGGAACCCTGCAGAATTTCCACCGTAGCAGACTCTGAAGGAATTGGCTGGGAAATTGAAGCTCCCACTGGGCAATTCCCCTCGGCCTGCAACCCCCTGTAAGTATCCATTTAAATTGGAGAATTTGGAGAGTTCTGCTACAGTTAGTAAATAGTTACTCAGGAAATATTAGGCTATTAGATACCTTGGCTAACTCCTGAGTAATTGATCAACTGCTCTCCACAACATACTAAAATCCCCAAATGCAATTTCCCCTTAGACCTTGACCTACACCACCCCTCTCCTTGCTCTGGATCCAACATCTGCTGTCCCCTTGAGACCTGACACGGAACTGATATTCCCAACCAACTTTAGCATACTCTAAACATATCATCAATTACCTTTCTATCTCTACCTTGCACCCTGGCGACTATCCATCTGGAACCCTCCCCCCATCATACTCACCTGGCACCCAGCACCAAAATCCCTACCTGCTTGTGACCCTATTTACCTGGAACCCTACCATCCTGGTACACTAACTTCACCACTTGCCTCATGTACTCATCTTTCTACAGGCAATGTGAAAGTTCAAAGTTTGGGAGAAGATTTGTAGCTCGGGTGCTCGTTGTTGTGGTTCTGTTCGCCGAGCTGGGAATTTGTGTTGCAGACGTTTCATCCCCTGTCTAGGTGACATCCTCAGTGCTTGGGAGCCTCCTGTGAAGCGCTTCTGTGATGTTTCCTCCAGCATTTATAGTGATTTGTACCTGCCGCTTCCGGTTGTCAGTTCCAGCTGTCCACTGCAGTGGCCGGTATATTGGGCCCAGGTGGATGTGCTTATTGATTGCATCTGTGGATGAG
>NC_057732.1:48807445-48845348 GCF_004010195.1 Chiloscyllium plagiosum | reverse complement strand
CTGAGCTGGGAATTTGTGTTGCAGACGTTTCATCCCCTGTCTAGGTGACATTCTCAGTGCTTGGGAGCCTTCTGTGAAGCGCTTCTGTGATCTTTCCTCCGGCATTTATAGTGATTTGTATCTGCCGCTTCTCTAGGAATTCCTAGAGAACAGAGAACAGCCAGGGAATTCCTAGAGGCATGGCACTCATCCACAGATTCAATCAATAAGCACATCGACCTGGACCCAATATACCGGCCAGCGGACAGCTGGAACTGACAACTGGAAGCGGCAGGTACAAATCACTATAAATGCCGGAGGAAAGATCACAGAAGCGCTTCACAGGAGGCTCCCAAGCACTGACGATGTCACCTAGACAGGGGACGAAACGTCTGCAACACAAATTCCCAGCTCGGCAAACAGAACCACAACAACTGTGAAAGTGGCTGCCTGTGATGCATGAACTTTAAGTTTTAGAATACAGCAACTAACTACTGTGAAAAAAGGACCATGGTTTGCTTTCTGTTCACTGTTCTACACACGAGGGACTCGTCAGAATGGAAGTGTAGTTCTACATTTGATTGGAATCTCCTTTCAGAAATGCTGAGGTCTTTTGTTTAGTAACAAAAATAATCTCTGTAAGATTGCCACTTTTTGGAAAGTCTGGCCCTAGGTTTCTTCCCCATATTGCAGTGACTGATTTTATCAAGTTTATGTTTTTATTTATTATGATCTAAAATCTAAGGGTAAAATCAAAGCTAACCTGCTGCTTTAACATTGTTTGTCCTGTGTACTCTAGTAGTGACTCCTTTACTGATAATTTAAAAATATCAGTTGTTTGTGTCCTATTGAAACCATAAGTACTACTAATAAACATATTTTGCTGTTTTACAAATCTATGGAGGACCTTCTGTATTTATTTGATTCCCATATCCAACGCAGATTTGCCAGATTTTGTTTTACTTGAAGTGACCTTTTCAGTAGCATCTTTGACTGTGTGATAACGATGTTTAATGTTAATGGGAATCAAGCCCATTTAAGTCCAGTGATTTGAGCTGCCTTTATTTTTCAGTTGTGTTGATAGAAGTTTGCCATTTTACCCCCAGGTTTTTGTATTTTCAAAGGCCCGCTGTCGAATGATAGTATCTTTATTCAATCTTGCATTTATTTCGAGTGAAACATTGCAAACATGGAACTCCTACCTCAACCACACAACAGCTTCAATAAGTGATTCTTTAAATGTACTCAATCAAAACCCAAATTAATGCCATGTATGATATAATTAAGCACAATTGTAATGCAATTAATACTCCTTTCCAGTAGTTTAGGAATATTGTTTTATGCATAACTAGCCTCATTAAATTTACCTGCATAATATGCTGTCAGTCTTCTCTCTGTATTAGGCATTGGTAAAGTATTCTGATTAGTTCTGTTTGAATTTATTATTCCTCCTTTTTGTTTAAATAGTATTGATCAGAAAGGACAAACAAAATATTCCCTTAAACAGCAAATGACATGAATCTAGTACATTGAAACTTCTGTTCTTCACCCTGCAGTTGCCCACATCTTTAATTATCCCTGACAATAATTTGAGAGATAAAGAAAACGTCATTGCTTCAGTGTAAAAACCACCAATATGAGCCTCATCCTGCCTAACACAAATCAACACCACAAATTCAGCTTGTTATCTACATTGACCTTTCCTTGGCAGCAACCTCACCCTTTCGCCGTATCTCGAGCATTGGTGTATAGCATGTATAGCTCAAAACTTTGGTAGCCAATGATCACCTGACACTTTGTTAGTTACTGACTGGTCCTCTTCAGTAATAGCAAATATAGGAAATCTTTGTTTAAAGTTTGAGTTTGTGATTTTTAGGCATTGTTTTTCATGAGAGTGTTTAAAATCTTAAACTAAGTGCTTATATGAGGTCAGGATAGTTTTGCTATGCTATAGTCAAAGCAACACCTTGGCATTCAGTGGAATTCACCATCACTGAATTTCCCCACTGTCAACATCCCGAGGGTTACCATTGACCAGAAACTGAATTGAACTCACCAAACCAGTACAGTGGCTAAATGGGGAGCCGATGGCCTTGTGGTATTATCGCTGGACTGTTAATCCAGAGACCCACGTAATGTTCTGGGGACCTAAGTTCGAATCGGTGGTGGAATTTAATTCAATAGATATTCTGAGTTAAAAATCTATTGATTACTATAAATCCATTGCCAATTGTCTGGTTCACTCCTGCCCTTTAGGGAAGGAAATGCCAGTCTTATGTCATCTAGCTTACATGTGACCACAGCAATTTGGTTGACTCTGAACAGCCCTCTGGGCAATTAGGAATGGGCAATAAATGCTGCTTAGCCAGCGACGCCCTCATCCCATAAAGAAGAAAGAAAGAGTAAGTTGGAGGCTGGGAATCCTGCAGCAAGCAGCTTATCTCAAAAGCCTGTTCATCATCTTCAAAGTCCAAGTCAAATTTGAGATGGAATACTCTTCACTTGCCCGGATGAGTGTAGCTCCAAAAACATTCAAGCAGTTTGGCACCAGCTAGGGCAAAGTAGTATACTTGATTGACACCACATCCATAAACATCCACTTTCTCTACCACCGATGCAAGGTAGCATTAGTGTGTATCATCTGCAAGATGAACTACAGAAATTCACCAAGGCTTCTTAGAGAGCATCTTCCAAACACACGGCCATTTACTGAAAAGGCGAGGGCAGCAGATCAGTGCGAACACCACCATTTGCAAGTTCACTGACAGCCCACTCAACAACCTAACATGGAAATATATCACTGTTCCTTCAGTGTCACTGGGTCAAAATCCTGGAACTCCCTCCCTAACAGCATTTCATTTGATTTGATTTATTGTTGTCTCACGTGCAGAGATAGAGTTTTAAAAAAAAGTTGTTTTGTATGTTCGACAGGCAGATCATGCCACATAAAGTGCATCAGGTAGCAGAACAGAGTGCAGAATACGGTGTTACAGCCAGAGAGAAGGTGCAGAGAGAGAGATCAGCATTAACGTTTGAGAGGTCCATTTAGAAATCTGATAACTGGGGAAGGAGCTGTTCTTGAATCTGTTTGTATGTGTCTTCACACTTTTATATCATCTGCCCAATTGAAGAGGGTGGAAGAGAGTATAACCAGGTTGGGGGTGTCATTGATTATGTTTGTTGTTTTCCCAAGGCAATGGGAAGTATAGATGGAGTCAGTGGATGGAAGGCTGATGGACTTGACTGTGCTCACTACTCTCTGTATTTTCTTGCGGTTGCCATACCACGCTGTGGTGCATCCACATAGGATGCTTTCTATGGTGTATCTATAAAAATTGGTAAGAGTCATTGTGGACATGCTGAATTTCCTTAGCCTCCTGAGAAAGTCAAGGTATTGTTGTGCATTCTTGACTATCACCTCGATTGTTGGTGATCATCACTCCCAGGATCTTAAGGCTCTGGACCATCTCCATCTCAGTACCATGGATGCAAATAAGGGGTGTCCTCCACTCCTTGGTTTTGCTGATGTTGATGGAGAGATTGTTGTCTTTACACCATGCCACTAAGCTCTCAATCTCTTTTTTGTAGTCTGTCTTGCTGTTGTTTGAGATCCAACCTACAATGATGGTGTCATCAGCAAACTTGTAAATGGAGTTGGGGTGACATTTGGCCAAACGGTTGTGAGTGTATCAGGAGTATAGTAGGCGGCTGAGTACGCAGTCTTCTGGGTCAGTGGTGTTGATGATTATTGTGGAGGACATGTTGTCGCCTATTCTCAATGATTGCAGTCTTTGGGTCAGCAAGTTGAGGATCTACTTACAGAGGGGGAGCTGAGACCATGGTCTTGGAGGTTGGAGATGAGTTTGTTTGGAATTGTGGCATTGTGGGCTACCTATAACTCATACTGCAGTGGTTGAAGAAGACAGCTCATCACCATCTTTTCAAAGGAAACTTGCAATAGTGAATAAATGTTCTTCCAACCAGTGACGCCCACATCCTATGAATTTTGTACAAAGTTAAAATGCTATATATTTGAGTAGTGTCTTCAGTTATAATTACAACATATATGTACACACATGGAAAGTTGCTGCCTCTGTAAACACTTACTACCATGGAAAATATTGTCAGTAGTCTTGAGTCAAGGTTTTCTTTCGTGCTGAGTATTGAGGTTTCACTTTGGGTCTGTGGGTAACTTTCAGTCTTAATGGTAAAGTTTCCACAAAGTCCAAACATTGGTTTAGATTGTAACTGAACAACTCAACATCTGTATCTGTATTCCTGCTGGGAAAACGTTGACTCCTAATTGCTAACAGTAGTAGCTAGTATTACAAATCTAGTCATCATAGAAAGATACAGGTTTTAGATTTGTAAAATTAAAAGGAAATGAAATGTCTTCAACTTATACATATGTCGTGAACCCAGAAATTGCAGTACTTATCAATATGGATTAGGAACTAAGGAACAAAATTTGTTATTTGATCAGTTTCTTTACCTGATTAACCTCGAATTGTTTTGCTTGACATGCTTCAAGTGTTTATGATCTGATTATTTTTGTAAGGAAGAAAGATGAAACTTAGATGCCATGACTTGCGTATGTCCAAATTAATATACATCTGCATTCCTTTCTGTTAATTTCCTTTTTTTCTCGTCTGTTTTCTTTGCTGATTGATACTTTTGCTTGAGGAGATCTTCGTTTGTAGAAAACAAGTGAAAGGTCTAATTGTTGTTCATTTTTTTAATAGATTAGAACATATGTGGAACTTTTGTTCTGGGGAAAGTACAAAATTTGTTTTGTGGTCATGTCTGATATATCACAAGCAATTATCTTGAATGAATTTCCACATCTGTTAAATAGACGGGAAATTAATTAATTCTTGACGGTTGTATTGACCGGATTAAGTGAAGAAAGGTGGAAACATAATCCTATGAAGTTGAAGCATCAACATAAAGTTGTTGATCTTGTTTCAGTGCTGTTCTTCTATGTAACTAATGCCCTAATTAATTGTACATCTGATATAATAACTTGGAATTTTTTAACCACTGCAGCATTCTTGTAACAATGTTCATTTCCGTGGAAGTAATATAGAGTCATAAGGATGAACAGCACAGAAACAGACCATACAATACATACCGTTTTGCAGCAATTACAGTTAAGCAATATTGTGAAATAAAACAAATGTTCCATTTCAAGCCATTTGCTTTGCATGAATGCTATATTAGATTGCCACAGAATTATCGATATAACGTTTTGGATATAATTTCAAAATTATATTAGAGTTGTATTGTAGTCTCATTGATCATAAATCGCCATCTTAAGTAGTCTTAGATGTATAAAAGCCACCTGTCCAGTTGAGAGTTTGAAGGAAAATCCCTTTAGCTGCTACAACTAATAAAGGGTTTAGAATGTACATATGCATGAATAGTTCACGTTGATTAATCTTTGTGCTTTCAAGTTTTTTTGTTGCACAAGTACTCTGTGCATGTCATTGTTCAGTTGAGTGTTTTTAATGGCCAACAGCTCAAATGAGAAATTTACAACCCTCTCAATGAACTAAAGCCTTTTTGAAGAATAAAATTTAATTTTTTTACATAATGCACGAGGTAATAAACATTGTTGCCAAAGTGCTCTTGTTGTCTTTGCAAGTTGATTTTAAAGATGTTAGGCTTTTGATGTTATTTATTTTTTCTATATAAGCCACACTTTAACACTGTTTTGGCAGAGCCTGCTTCGTCTCCACAAGTGTGTTTTTACTGCAGAATTACTTTAAATTTGCAGCAAAGAAGCAGGTTATTCAGCCCAGCTGATCTACACTGGTGTTTATGTTCCACAGAAGCTTATTCTGGCCTTACTTCATTCCTTACACAGTCATAATACCCAGAGTCACTCCACTGCACTCATCTCTTTCCACGGTGACATAGCAGCTTCTCAAATCTCTCGTCATCTAAATCTAATTTGCCATCTGCCTTCTTCTGAATATGAAAGTGTGTAGAAAAGGTCCTGCAAGCGACACTAGATATCTGTAGTTTAAATTGACTCTGAATTTTGGAATGTGATGTAGCTAGTTACCAATGGTGGCTTTTAGTTTGGGTAGATTAATGATACCCTCAAAGAGGAGCAGAAGCTATTTATTTTGGTATGGTACTCAGAGACCTATACAAATTAGAACTCTTTCTGAAGTATTTCCTATTGGGAAGAAATAAGAGGAAGTATTGTTGCTTGCTCTCCACTTATGAAGGAGATGGAATAACAGCAAAGGAAGTAACTCCGAGGGATCAGAAGGGTGGCTCAATGGTTACAGAGCCAGGGACCTGGGTTTGATTCTATCCTTGGGCAACTGTCAGTGTGGAGTTTGCACATTCTCCCTGTGTCTGCGTGGATTTCCTCCGAGTGCTTCAGTTTCCTCCCGCTTTCCAAAGATGTGCAAGTTAGATGGAATGGCCATGCTAAATTGCCCGTACTGTTCAGCTATGTGTAGATTAGGTGTGTTAGCCATAGGCAATGTAGGGTAACAGGGAAAGGGTAGGGAGATGGGTCTGAATGGGATGCTCTTCGGAAGTTCAGTGTGGACTTGTTGGGCCAAATGGCCTGTTTCCACACTGTCGGGATTCTATGGAAAGATAAGAAATAAAGAGATATTATTTGTTTTGTCAGTACTCTAGATACTGTGGTATTTTCCTGCTTTTACATTCTGCGTTTTTTATTTTGCAGCCTAATAATCATTTGATCACTTTTTAAACCAGACCAAATAACAATCTAGAATTAGAATCAACCCTTTTTTTTAAGTCACTCAGGATTATAGTTCTTCAGTGGTAAAATCACCGACTGAACCATCTCTAAGTGCAGCACATTAGGGCAAAAATGTTGCACACATGCAGGAGCCATAGGCACCCGCAAGGAACCAGAGACCAAGGTGGAGTCAACTTCAAACAGGTGGGGAGGGGTGGGGGTCGGGGTCTGAGAAAAAGCTGAATAGTGTGACTTGCTTCAGGGATGGCGGCCCTCCAACAGTATGATTTGCCCCATGCCCAATGCTCCACATCATCTGACAGATGGCTCTGGCTCATAGCTTTAATTCTATACTGGTTTTTAGTTTGGTTAAATGAAAGCATGAAGTACCATAGACTTTGGCGTAAGTTGATCTCTGAAACTTTGGAAAATCTTCCCAAAAGTGGTCTCAATTTGTATGCCGAGTATAAAATGGTAGTCTCAGCAACCTTGGTTTTCTGTCGCAACATGAGACCTTTGATTCCATAAAGCAGCTATATCAATGAGCTGTTGCTCTGAAATCTCCACTGGACTCTGACTTTGATTAAGTCCACTTTTTTGTATACGTTACATTTCTGATTAAACCATTCAAGAACCTATTTCAGTACATGCTTCTCAATTTTACACTAATACCAAGTTCTCTCTCTATATTATAGTTATTTGATGAGTTCGCAAATCTTAAAAGCTTTTAGCTTGAAACCAGCTTAACCTTTTTGCCAGATATCCATTTCAGTTTGCCATTCACTATGCTGTGCTCTGTGAGAGAGTGTCTTATACTCATACATCTTAAACCACCATATGCAGTTAAGATGCAAGAGTAGAATTAGGCCATTCAGCTCATCAAATCAGTTCCGCCATTCGATCTCATGGATGATATGTTTCTCAAACCAATGTTCCTGCCTTCTCTCAAAACCTTTGATCCCTTACTGATCGAGAAGCTGTGTATCTCTGTCTTAAGTGACTAGGCCTCCACAGCCCTCTGCAGCAATGAGTTTCACAGATTAACCACCTCTGGGC
This sequence comes from Chiloscyllium plagiosum, assembly GCF_004010195.1. Classification (NCBI taxonomy): domain Eukaryota; kingdom Metazoa; phylum Chordata; class Chondrichthyes; order Orectolobiformes; family Hemiscylliidae; genus Chiloscyllium; species Chiloscyllium plagiosum. The sequence goes on along the minus strand of NC_057732.1, from coordinate 48,837,586 downwards.
CACCCGGACGAACCAACCCAACCAACCTGTGGCACAGCATTTCAACTCCCCCTCCCACTCCACCGAGGATATGCAGGTCATTGGACTCATCCACCGCCAAACCACAACAACCCGACGGTCGGAGGAGGAGCGTCTTATCTTCCGACTGGGAACCCTCCAACCGCAGGGGATGAACTTGGACTTCACCAGTTTCTTCATCCCCCCTCCCCCCACCTTGTCTCAGCCGAATCCCTCCAGCCCGGCACCGCCTCCCTGACCTGCAGTCTTCTTCTTGACCTCTCCGCCCCCACCCTACTCCGACCTATCACCCTCACCTTGACCTCTTTCCACCTATCACATTCCCAACGCCCCTCCTCCAAGTCCCTCCTCCCTACCTTTTATCTTCTCCTGCTGAACACTCTCTGCTCATTCCTGAAGAAGGGCCTGTGCCCGAAACGTCGAATCTCCTGTTCCCTGGATGCTGCCTGACCTGCTGTGCTGTTCCAGCAATAAAGTTTCAACTTTGATCTCCAGCATCTGCAGACCTCACTTTCTCCATCCTCTGGTTGAAGAAATTCTTCCTCATTTTAGTTCTAAAAGGGTCATTCTTTCACTCTGAGGCTGTGTCCTCAGGTTCTAGTCTCTCCTACTTGTGAAAACATCTTCTCCATATCCACTCTATTTAGGCCTCTCAGTATTCAGTAAGTTTCAATCAGATCTCTCCTCATCCTTCTAAACTCCAACGAGTACAGACCCAGAGTCCTCAACCACTCTCGTATGACAAGCCCCTTCATCCCAGGAATCGTTCTTAAAAACTTTGACTGGACCCCCTTCATTATTCCCGAGATATGGGGACCGAACTGCCTACAATATTCTATGTGCAATCTGACCAGAGCCTTACACAGCCTCAGCGGTACATCTCTGTTCGTGTATTCTAGCCCTCTTGAAATGAATACTAATATTGCACTTGCCTTCCCAACTGAACCTCCTAAGTCACTTTGTGCTTCAGATTTCCGTAGTCTTTCCCCAATTAGAAAATAGTCACCACCTCTTCTTCCTACCGAAGTGTACAACCTCACACTTTCCCAGATGGTATTCCTTCTGGTATTTCTTTGCCTATGTTACTAGCCTGACCAGGCTCTTCTGTAGCCTTCCCACTTCCTCAAATCACTTGTTCCTCCCCCTATCTTTGTATCATCTGCAAAATTTGCAATAATGCCTTCAGTTCCTTTGTCCAGATCATTAACATATAACGTGAATAGTTGTGTTCCCAATATTGATCTCTACAGAACTCCACTAGTCACCAGCTGCCATCCTGAAAAAGTTCCCTTTATCCCTTTACTTGTTGGCCAATTTTCTCTTCATGCCAGTACCTTGTCCAAACACCATGGGCTCTTATTTAGTAGCCGCCTTTGTGGCACCTTGTCAAAGGAAATTCAAACACAGCACGTCCATTGGCCATCCTTTGTCTAACTTGCTTGTTACCACCTCCAAGAATTCTAACAGATTTATCATGTATGACCTTGCTTTGACAAAACCATGCTGAATCATCCCTATTTAGTCATATGTTTCCAAGAACTCGACAGTCTCATTGTTAATGATGGATTTTAAAATCTTACCAATGACAGAAGTCAGGCAAACCAATCCATGATTTCCAGACCTGCCTCCCTCCCATCTTAAAACGGGGTGTCACATTAGCCATTTTCCGGTCTTCTGGGATCCACTCTGACTCCTGTGATCCCTGAATGATCAAAATCAATGCTGCCACAGTTTCCTCAGCTTTCTCTTTCAGAACTCTAGGGTGTAGCCCATCTGATTTATGTACCTTCAAACTTTTCAACTGTTCCAGCACCTTTTCTTTAGTGATGGCCACTACAGTCACCACTGCCTCCTACTCTCTTGAAGTTTTCATATACTGGCAGTGTCTTCCACCACGAAGACTGATGCAAAGTACCCATTCAGTTTCTTCCCCATTGCTACTTCTCCAGCCTTATTTTCCAGTTTTCAGTATTCATTCTTGCCTCTCTCTTACTTTTTTATATCAAACATAATTCTTGCAATTTTTAAACTATTATCATCTAGCTTATCCTAATATTACATCATCTCTTACTTTATTGCTTTTTTTAGTTGTCCTCGTCTGATTTTTTAAAGGCTTCCCAATCTTCTGGCTTTCCACTAATCTTTACCACTTGTATGCTTTTTCTTTTGCTTTTATGCTATCTCTGATTTACCTTGTCAGTCCCTGCCTCATCCTTCCCTTAGGAATCTTCTTAGAAATCAAGCCTTTGTCAGCTGCTTGGTACCATATGCGGTCTTGTAAGGTGAATATCCCTTCTACATGCATTTCTGAGCTGAAAAATGATGGTCACTTTCTGATGCCCTGAACATGAATTTATTAGCTAAAAAATGAAAGGTTGACTTATTTGTAGCTATGGACTTAAGCATGCAATCTAACCTTAAAAAGGTATTCTCTTCGATGTCATGTTGAATTGTATACTGAAACCAATGGTGCATTTGAAATGTGAAATGATGTTGAACTGTAATGAAATAATTTTTAAAATATCTCTTCTAGCTTGTTCTTTTTATTAGAAAATATTGTTGTTTTGCATGTGGGCCACAAATCTATTCTGCTATTCAGTTGTTACTGTATAAATTAGGTATTTAGTTTTGATATAAAATTATTTGTTTTCAATTAAATATTATGTAAAAATTTAGCTTTTCATACTTATTAAAGAATAAAGTGCTACTCTAGTGTAAAATTACAGATTTATTAAACAACCAATTTGTCAAGGAACACTTTCAAACTTTGTGGTCACCTGGTTACTTAAGGGATTATTATGGAATTTGTTGGCAAATTGGTTTCCAAAATGTGACATGCATTAAAATAATTTCCACTTAACTTATTGAATGAAACCAAAGATGAATAAGTGTGTGCTATAACTGCTTTAGGCTCAGTAAACTTTGCAGCTGGCAGTCTGTTGCTTGGCAGCTTGCCAGTGGTGTCATGTACAGTCATTCATTTGGCTAAAGGCCAAAGGCTTTGGTCGGAGTTTGTTTCCACTAATGGGGTGGATTTAAGTTTAGAAAATAACATAATACAGTCTGTTATTTTGTGATGGCGCTAAGATTCAGAATTCAGTCAAAGAATGAGGATAATATTGAACAATGCCAAAAGTCAGCAATGTTCCTTTTTTTGTTTGCGTACCAAACTTGTGAGTACACTAGTGCATACTGTAAACAGAAAAAATGGATAAAGAATGTATCTAGTCTGTTGAGCAGATTTTTTTTTGCCTATCTTGAATGAGAATGATTTTATAGTCTGGAGGTCTGACAAATTCCTCAAACTCCTGTGCTGTACTCATCACAAAGGAATTTGAAAAGTGCTTAAACAAAATTTTTCATTGGAAATAAACTATAACAGCAAACATAGGTACTTCTAAGATAGGATTTACCCACCTTAATTTCACAGGAATTGAAGGCTCATAGTTTATAAATGTATTGGCTATTTTGGAAAGAGCACCAACATCCTAAGTAGCAGGACATGGAGAAATGAATGGATATTGGTAAAGGGGGAAAGCTCTGAAGGAATTCAATTTGAAATGCGATTTGTGCTGCAGCAGCCATAGATCAGGTTAATGACAGCCAAGTTTAGACAGGCATCAGGAAGTACTTCACAATGAGGGCCATCACCAGTGGAAATCGATTGCTGGTAAGGATTTAAATTAAAGCATCAGATTTATGTAAGGGACAGCTGGATGCTTTAATGGGAAATGGTAGAATCAGTAAACTGGAAGATTTAGAAAAGCATGCTGAAGAGTCACATTCATCTGAACCAATGTTATCAATTTGCACACTGTTCCCCAAATGCCTCTGTCTACAAATTCCTGAGATTATGTTCAAAGGAGGAAGAAATTAGGAACGGTCAAGACTTTTCAAGGGACTTCTAATTGAGAGTGTGGTGCTGGAAAAGCACAACAGATCAGGCAGCATCCAAGGAGCAGGGGAATCAACATTTCAGGCTTCAGCCCTTCATCAGGAATTCTTGATGAAGGGCTTATGCCCGAAACATCGATTCTCATGCTCCTCAGATGCAGCCTGACCTGTTGTTCTTTTCCAGCACCACACTCTCGAATCTGATCTCCAGTATCTGCAGTCCTCGCTTTCTCCAAGAAACCTCCAGCGTATGAATGCCTCTCGATAAAGACTAACATCCAAGCTGCATTTGACCAAGAAGTTTCTGAAAGAACAGGTTTGACGCAACCCGAGACCAAAAATGTGTAACCATGTCAGAAAAGGGAAAGGAGTCTCGTGTGAATGAAGCCTCCATATTGTGAGTCCTTGACAATCCTCCACTTGGTTTTATAAATGGAATATTGTTTCTGTGAAGGATGCCAAGGAATATTTCTGAGGGAAGTTTTTGAATGGCAAACAAAATAATTGCATTTACTAAAATTTCATGTTTCAATTAATGGTTGTGGTATAGAGTCCTGAAGTATAGGTGTAATGTTACATTGGATAAATAATTGGATTCAGTAAAAGAATCAGAAATCAATTACGTTCAGAATGAAAATTGCCCACAAAGTTGCCTATGAGGTTGGTCTTTGGATTGTTGCTATTTTTAATGTTGTCCATTTTTGTTGGTTGAAAAGTGTGGTGCTGGAAAAGTGCAGCAGGCCAGACAGCATCTGAGGAGCAGGAGAATCGACGTTTCGGGTATAAGCCCTTCTTCAGGAATCTCCTACTCCTCGGATGCTGCCTGGCCTGCTATGCTTTTCCAGCACCACACTTTTCAACTCTGGTCTCCAGCATCTGCAGTCCTCACTTTCTCCCATTTTTGTTGGTGTCTTGCTATGCCATGGGCACAGCGTTCTGGCACGTATTTTACAACAACCACCGCTATGGATGCTTTATAGTAATAGAATTGATTGTTGATCAGGGATGACGAAGTTTACCACATTTGTCAGTCTTCAAAGAAGTACTACAGATTGGGCACTGCTTTCTTCTGCACTACAGTATTGTATTCCCCTGCTTGTAGGCAGTCCATTGGAAATGCAAAACTTTGATTCTGTTCAAGTACTTCAGATCTGTTGGAAGACACAAGAACACTACTGGAAGTATCTAATTCCAGGAACCAAATTGCAAGACCTTAAAGATATTTTGTTGACTATTAATTCCTTCGGTTTATGTCTTTGGAGGTGACATTCAATCCCTTGGAAAGTCAAACGATTAAATCTGATCAATGAGATCTTAGACATTATTTCCCAGACTTTTCATCCTGTGAAAAGTTCTAAGTCTTGAAGTAGTTCATTTTTGTCAAATTTAAGTTTTTGAATCTCTTGTCATCTCTTAGAGCTCTTATGAAATTTACAAAGTTTAGCATCCAGCAATGTAATTTTCACTTCATACCACAGCTACACTTGCATTGTAAATCTGCAATGAGGCCCAAGCTGACTCCCAAGCAAAGGGGTTCAGACTTCCTGGAGGCAGTAATCTTGCATATTTTGGTTTGTCACTGCATGGAGCATAAATCGAATGTCTTGTTAAATCGGTATTCCAGAACCCATTGGGCTTCCTCAACACTTGTTATGCAACTTTTAATTTTAATGAGAAGAACAGGGTTTCTCTATTTACATTCTCTAATTCTTTATATTTTCAACTGGTCGAAGCGAACATTACTTGTGTATATTGGCATACGTAAAACTCTTCTTTTGTGCGGTAGCTACACCAGTAGGAGCCAAGAAATATAAACACAGTTCTGCTTGACTGGAAACAGAACTCCAGCTGCTGGTCTCAGAATGAAACAAAAACTCCTAAATGATCCAATGTGACAATCTAGTGACTTTCTTCCTGGCATCTTTGAGTTTTCAAACAAGTTACCCAACATTTTACTTCCATAGAAATCAGGTGGGTGAATTATTTCTTAATTTTTCAACAAGGACATCAACTGCACAACTGTACTGGGCCGTAGATTTTGGAATACTACAAGATCTAGCCAGCAACGAGTCTGCTGTTCAGTTGGAAATGCACAATTCTGAAAGGACCAACATGTATGGAAATTTAAAAGACGGGCATTCTCAAAAATAGGAAATAGTTTGTTTTTGGGTCTTTGGACCCATTCGGATTGCCAGCATTATACAGTACCTTCAAGATTATGCACTAGTACCATCAATCATACTAAGCGCAGGTTAATTCAATCTATGTTATCATTGACAGAATATCATATTTTTAGAGAATTATTGGTGGCATATTAGTGGGTTTCCAGCTAAACCTGGTACCACCTTCAAATGCTTAAAAGATAAAAGTATAACGATGATGTTCATCAGAGCCTATACTGTCTTTCCACTTTTGCATTCTATCTACATCAGTGTTGTTCACAAAACACAGCAACTTAGAAGCTGAGTTTGAACTTGTGCATGTATTTTATTTTTAATCTGTGATCATTACAGTGAAAAAGAAGCATTAAATAGGCACTCACGATACCAATTTGACTGTTAATATAGAATCAGAACAGAATGTTCCTTGTGTCATATTGTTTTTTATTGTTCGCATAAATCTGAGCAGAAAGTCTGTGGTCCTGTGTTTCTGTGCAGGTTAAACTAGGGCTCAGAAATCCAGTTTCTTGCGGTTTTTAGAGATCCAGAAGAATTACGCAAATTGATCACAAATCCAGTCTTAACAAGGGAGGAAATCATTAAGGAAAATTATGACTATTCAAGAGTTTTTGGTCTTTATGGAATCATGCAATTGGTGTGAAGAAGAGGGTTGAGGAAAGAGTAATTCTGGGATAAGGCTAATTATTTGCTCTATGCCTAATCCATTGATTTATGTAGGTAAGAATGGCTTTTAGCAGGGTTTTCCTAAATTTCCTTTGGTAATTCATTAATTTCAGCCACAAAGAAAGACGCGGGAACTAAATCTTTTTCTTTCAGAAAATATGATTCAATTCTCCTACAAGTATTTTGTGGTGTCCAGGATCCAGGAACATGAGTGCAAAATTAATAACGCACAAATAAAATTAGTAGGTTTTTTTACCCCTAGACTGTCCAGTACTTAGGACAGTAAAGGGTCAGCTTTCCAGCAAAACAAAACCCTTCAAGCAATTTCATTTCAAACTTACTTTATCAAAAATAATTTGAACAGGTATGACTAGGAGCAACATTTAGTGGTATTGAGGATGAACATATAGACATCATTCACAGGAAAATTCCAGTTTCTGAGCTAAAGAGAGCATCATTAAAATGGTGTAACAAGAAAAATAACTCATTAAGAATGCTAATATATCCTGATCGTTTTAGCAGTGAGAAGTCCCACTGTATAAATGAACCAAACCTATATCTGCTGTACTTTGAAATTATGATCATTCTCCATCTCAAAATAGTCTTATTACTTACCAATAGCAATCATTGCCTGTCCCTAGTTGCCTGCAAAGGTGGAGTAGACCACCTTGAACCAGTGCAGATGTATGTGCTGTCAAAAAGGGAGTTTGACCCAGCAACTGCGAAGAATTCTTGATGTCACATAAAATAAGGATGATGTGTGCCTTGGAGGGGTTTTTGCAAGTTGTAGCATTCCTGTGCATCTGCTTTATCAATTTTTTTTATTTCATTCATGGGATGCCAGCTTCATTGACTAGGCCAAAATTTATTGCCCAACCCTAGTTGCCCTCCAGAAGTGGTGAACTGTGTCCCTGAACTGTTGCAGTTCGTTTGGTGTGAAGTTCTAGGATTTTGACCCAGCAAACTGAAGGAATGCAGGTGTGTTTCCAAGTCAGGATGGTATGTCACTTGGAGGGCATTTGCAGATTGTGGTGTTCCCACACATCTGCCCGTATTATTCTAGATGGAAGTGGTCTTGGATTTAGAAGATGCTGTCTAAGGTACCGTGATGAATTTCTGCAGTGTATCTTGTAGGGGGTAAGCACTTTTGCGAAGCGAGTGAATATTTATGGATTGATACAATGGGTTGCTTTGTCCTGGATGATATCAAGTTGTGTTGAGTGTTGTTGCAGTTGCATTCATCCTGTCTAGTGGGGATTATTGCATTATGTTCCTGACTTGTGACTTGTAAATGGTGCACAGGTTTTGGGGAGTCAAGAGATTGTCATTGTCTGGACTTGTATGGTGCATCTGTTACTTGCTATTGTGAGCCCAAGCATGGATATTGTCTCGGTCTTACTGCAGTTGGACGTGGTTCTTCAGTATTCAATGAGCCATGAATGATGCTTAACCTTGTTCAGTCAGGGAACATCCCCATTTCTGACCTTATTGCGATAGGAAGGTCTTAATCTTCTAAGTGAAAAAGGTACAGGTTTGAAGTCTACTGTGATGGATGATTGGTAGGTTGCTGCAGTGCATCTTGTAGATACTGCACACTACTGTCACTGTGTGCGTGCTGTGGACGAAGTGAATGTTTTAGTCTGGTGGATGGTGTTTTGATCAAGTAGGCTGCTTTGCTCTGAATGGCATTGAGCTTCCTGAACTTGTTGAATCTACAGTTATCCATGCAAGTGAAATGATATCTTGTAAAGAGTCCATATTACAGAAGAGGTGCTGGACAACTTAAAATGCTTAAAGGTGTATAAATTTGTGGGACTTAATCATAAATGAGTACTTTGCATCGGTTTCAACCCAGGAGAAGGATACAGAGGACAGTGAGAGTAGTGTGGAGCATGCCAATATGCCAGAGCATTTTCAGATCAAGAAAGAAGTAGTGTTAGGTCTCTTGAAGAGCATTGAGGTGTATGCATCCCCAGGGCCTGATGGTATCTGCCCCAGGTTATTGAGAGAGGAAAAAGAGGAGATTGCTGGGTCCTTGACCAAGGTCTTATTCTTCTCACTAGCCACTGGAGATGCCAGAGGACTGTCAAGTAGCTAATGTTGTTCCTCTGTTCAAGAAGGGGATTAGGAATAATCCCGGAAACTGTAGACTGGTGAGACTCTCATTGGTGGTTGGGAAGCTATTGGAGAGAATTCTTAGGAATAGGATTTGCACACATTTGAAAAAGCATGGCCTATTTGGGGAGAGTCAACTTGGCAGATCATATCTTACTAACTTAATTGATTTTTTTTGTGGAGGTGATGAAGTTGATTGATCAGGGTAGACCAGTGGATGTTGTACACATGTATTTGGGTAAGGCTTTTGACAAGGTATCTGTTCAATTTTATCTATACATTATCTGTTAAATCTGCGATTATGCATTTGCTATCACATTCTTATGACCTGCAACTTGTACAGTTTGTAAATTAAAAGTCTGTAACCTAAGACTCTAATGAAGTAGTTTCATATTCTTGTCTTTAAATCATTCCAAAAATGTAAGAGGATTGTGATCAGTGTACACAACCGTCTCTGACATATTGTTCGTGACATAAACATTAAAATGTTGTTAGACCAGTTGCAAACTCCATAATTTCTTTTAAATCGTATTTTCTCTGGTGGATGTTGAATTCTTTGAAAAGAAACCAACTGACAGTTCAATTCCATCATTATCTTCCTGTAGCAGAACAGCTCCAACTCCTGTGTCGCTCGGATCGATTGCAACTTCATAACATTGGTCAGTGCAGTGAGTATAGGAGTTGGGATATCATTTTGCAGTCGTTCAGAACATTGGTTAGGCCACTTTTGGATTACTGTGTTCAACTTGAAAGGGTTCAGAGAAGAATAATATGGATGTTTTCAGAGTTACAGGGTTTGAGCTAAAGGGAGAGGCTGAATAGGTTGGGGCTGTTTTCCCTGGAACATTGGAGGATGAGGAATGACCTTCTAAAGGTTTATAAAATCATGAGGGCCATGCATAGGTTGATTAGCCAAAGTCTCTTCCCCAGGGTAGGGGAGTCCAAAACTAGGGGGCGCTAGGTTTAAGGTTAGAGGGAAAAGATTTAAAAGGGACCTAGGGGGATCTTATCACGCAGAGGGTGGTGCATGTAAGGAGTAAGTTGCCAGAGGAAGTGGCGGAGGCTGGAGCAATTGCAACATTGACAAGGCATCTGGATGTGTATATGAATAGGAAGGGTTTAGAGGGATATGGGCCAAATGCTGGCAAATGGGGCTAGATTAAATTAGAATATCTGGTGGGCATGGGCGAATTAGACTGAAGGGTCTGTTTCCATGCTGTACAACTCTGACTCTATTCGATTACACTTCTTTCTTGTGCCTTACCGATGGGAGGCTGGTTTTGGGAAGTCAGATCTGAGCTACTCACTGCTGGATTCCTCATCTGTCATCTACTGGATTTTTGTTTCTGATTGAAAGATGCTTCTAGCAAATTGTACACATCCCACGCAGTCATCTGTTAGTGAGCAGTATGCACAGCATTGTCAGGATCAGAGACAGCAGTATCAATAGTCTGAGTGACACCATTAGAGCAATCCTACATTTTGGTAACAATGCTATGGAAGAAAATTCTTTGACTGTAGCTACTGCGATTGTAGATACTACTCTCTCATAGTGACCGTCACCTTCTGAAATGCCTCAAGTATCAGTGAAGCATGAAAGTATTTCATATCTTTTTTTTCCTCATATAATTTTAATAGTTGCAATCGAATTTATGACAGTCAGGTCAGAAGACAGCCTATTTCACATCTTTTGCAAACTGCTGTGTTTTGCATGTTCATTACAGAAGATGTGGCAATCAGCTTTGCTGTTGAAGTCAGCTTTGATTATCTATTTCAGCAATGCTTGCACTGTGGAAAAATATGCCAGGATTATGCTGTAATTTGAATGATTCCTTCAAGTGTTTAAACAGGTGTGGATTTTCTTTTGAGAATATCTTTTCTACTTTAGCTCTTGAAACAGTGAAAGAGAAAGCAAATACAGGCACTTTTCCTGAAGATGTCCAGGTTTTAGCGGAGCTCAGAATCAAGACTGCTGGTTCAGTGGTCAAAGTAGACACAGAAGTAATTGACTTACTTGATAAAAATTCACTAATCTTAAATAATAATAGTCTTCTATCCAGTATGCATTTTTGTTTCTTGAATTGGATTATAAAACAAAGCCTGTTTTAAGTTTTTCTCCTATTTGTGTGACAATTGTGTGTATTTATACATAGAAAGTGAGGGCTGCAGATGCTGGAGATCAGATCTGAAATGTGTTGCTGCAAAAGCGCAGCAGGTCAGGTAGCATCCAAGGAACAGGAGAATCGACGTTTCGGGCATAAGCCCTTCTTCAGGAATGAGGAAAGTGTGTCCAGCAGGCTAAGATAAAAGGTAGGGAGGAGGGACTTGGGGGAGTGGCTTTGGAAATGCGATAGGTGGAGGGAGGTCAAGGTGAGGGTGATAGGGGCTTATGCCCAAAACGTCGATTCTCCTGTTCCTTGGATGCTGCCTGACCTGCTGCGCTTTTCCAGCAACACATTTTCAGCTCTGTATTTATACATAAACACTTTCAAAACGTGGAAGCTACTGAGCTAATAAAAGTGTGTTATTTGGTAAATTTACACCACATTTTGCAATGGTCTTAGCCTGGGTTTAAATGTTTTAAATCCTAATTGTTATGAGAGAGACCAGGATGACAATGATAAATGAATTAATCTTTTGCTTCGAAAATTTATGTTCGATTCCATGGGATTAAAAAGGTGGAAGAAGTTCGAACATTCACATTTCTGTTCTGAAGAGGGATAATTGGACACAAAATGTTAATTTTGTTTTCTCTCTACAGATGCAACCAGACCTGCTGAGTTTTTCCAGCTATTTCTGTTTTTGTTCTTGAACATTGACAGCATGGTTGCCAGTGACAGTAGGTCCATATCACAGACTTTACCATTCATGGCATTAGTATGATTGATGGGAAAAATCTTGTTCCTCCAAAAAGAATGAGCAACAAATATCAAATCTCATCTTTGTTACTTTAAGTTTACTTCAAGCCTTTTAGTTGACACAACAAACCAATTGGTTGTCTCACAATAACTTGTTTGCAATTGACAAGTAATATTTTGTTAAGTGTGTGTTCTTAGCTTTTAAATTGCAGGAAGGACTCGCAATAATGATCCACGAATAGTCTAACTAGATATTTTCTTGGATCTCCCATTGTTTACACTCCTTTATTGTAATTATCCTATTGTTGAAAATGCAGTTCGCTAGAATCTACACGTTTATTTTTAGCCTGTTGGCTGACGGTGGAGCCATTCTTCATGAATGTTGCACCACTTCTTTTTTTACAGATTGCCACATATTTGGTGCAATATGATTTAATTTCATTATTTCCACTTAGCCTAATGTGGTGAATAGAGTTACAGCTTTGGTGCTCATACAACCCAACCCTAAGCAGAAAAGCAAAGAACCATATCTCTTGTGCCACCACTTCTATTGTAGTCAACTTGGATATAAAAATAAGCTTATATCCCTAAATTTAAAACATTAGAAAATATTTAGTTGCTAACTTAACTAAAACTGTGCAGTTCATTTGATTATACCAAATAATTCCTTGCTAGGTTTCCCTTCCAATCAACTCTGGACAGCTCCTCCCTCTTTATATCATAATATTAAAGTACTTGATGCGTCTGTACAAAGGAAAGATATATTGTATTGTAACTTGGTGTGTTTGCCATGTCTCCTTTATACCAGAGATCAGATTATATAAGTGTCTATGCAAAGATAACCACCTAGACTTTTCCTACCTGAATGTTCACCCAAAATTAGATATTGTCCATTAATGCCACTATTACTATTCCATCCTCCACTATGAAAAGTGTTCAATCTTGTATCGTCCTCCATGGTGACATAAATTCATTTAGATCTAGTTTGAAATGACACTGCTACTGATTTTATGCACCCAGTGTATCTCAAGTACTTTTGTACTTCACCATTGTCAACTTGTCATACTTCTTTGCTGTTCTTCAACTCTGCCCACCTTCAAACCTAACCTTTTTGACCTTTGCTTCAGTTATCTTCCTTATCTTTGCTGTCACTTACTACAGGACTTGATATCCAATTACTTTCTTCACTCTTTTGTGAATGTGCCTTAGGGTGTTATGCTACATTAATGCTGGTGGATGTAAATTCTTCTTTTTTCATAAACCAATATAATATTGTTGTTGTTTAACAATGGAATTATTTTTCTTGTGTGAGTACTTTACAAATGGGTGAAATGGTACAGTGCAACAACAATTCTGCTCATATTTGAAATTACAAAATCAATCCCATTTAATTACTTTAACTCTTTACAAAGCTTAATAACAAGGTCTAGTTAACAACCCACTGCTCAGAGCCATTTCTGCCAACTTTGCAGGTGGAGAAATAATCATAGCGGTTGAGTATGTAAATGTACAATGTACTACAACAAGGAATCAGGTTAGAATTGACTTGAAATTACGAAGTGGAACTCCCCATTCTTGAGTGAAAGAGGAGAAAAGTCTCCTTTTGATGTGCTCCTGATCCATGGATAGCTGCTGGAAAATGTTCATGGGTACCCTTCTGGATGAAAATTTGGATTTACTTGGTGCTAGTCTGCCGCCCCCACCCCCATCCCGTATGTTCTACAGGTACTTCCACAATTGCTTGGCTGTGTTTACAAACAGCTGTCATTATCTGTTGACTATATAGGAAAATAAACCACCAACTTCCTCTCAATACTGATTTATTCAAGCATATCACAGTCCAAGCCCTGATTTCTAAAACTGCATCATTCTTCTCTACAGTAATTGCAGAAGCAAAGTACTCATTCAAACTTTCACTGTGCCCTACACATACATTGCCACTTTGGTCCCTACTCTTTCCCTAGTATTTTCTTGCCCCAATATAGTTTTAAATTGCCTTTGGGTTTTCCTTAATGCTACCTGCCAATGTTTTTTCTTTCCCTTCTTCACTTTCTTTTCAAGGTAGTCCCCTGCATATTCTAAACTCTTCACGCGCATCTATGTTTTGAACTTTCGGTATCCACCATAAGCTTCCTCTTTATTCCTTATATAATCTTATATATCCTGTGATACCCAAGGAACTCTGGATTTTTTGATTCATTCTTTCATCTTGACCCTAAAATTTTGACCCTTTGACATCTTGAGTATCTCCCCTTTATAATTGACGCATAACATTGTTACTTTTATTTCTGTAGTGATTGTAAAGAGGTTAGCCAGTGGATCTCGTAGAATATGAGCTCCTTGATTGGGACTGTTATTCTGGTCCAATCAGGGAGCCTCGGCTGACAAATAAGATTAGGAATGTCAGACATCCTGTTCAGTCTCAGATCTGGCTCATGAGGGAACTGGATTAGTGTCAAGGACTCTCTCCATATAAATCAAGGATGACTTGGTGATGGGATACCAGCCTCTCTGGAGTTATTTCAATTTCCTCTCATAATAAAAGAGAGCGCACAATTAGCGTTCTTGACTACATGCTGTACCTATATACTAACCTTTTGTGACTCATGCACCAGAACATCTAGATCCCCTTCCACTTAGGAATTCTGTAGTCATAGAGATGTACAGCACGGAAACAGACCCTTTGGTCCAACTCGTCAATGCCGATCAGATAGCCTAACCTAATCTAGTCCCATTTCCCAGTACTTGGCCCATATCCCACTAAAATCGTCCTATTTATGTCATTCTCTATTTCAATTTTTTTTATTCTTCTTGCCAAAGTGAACTATTTCATATTTTCCCACAATACATGCCATCTCCCAGATTTTTGCCCACTCACTCAACCTATTTATATCAGTATATCCTTGACTTTTTCACAACACACTAACTAGCTTGGTGTCATCTCTGAATTTAGCTGCCATATCTTTGCTCCCCTTATCTAAGTCATTGATATAAATTGTAGAATATTGAGGTGCCAGCGCAGACCCTATAGGACCTTACTCATTACATCCAACCAAACATTGACCCATTTCTGCATTCTTTTTGTTTTCTGTCAGCCAGCCAATCTTCTATCCATGCTGTGTGTTACCCACTATACCACAAGCTATTACTTTCTGCAAGAACCTTTGATGTGGTACCTTGTCAAATACTGTCTTGAAATCCAAATATAATGCATCTACCAGCTTCTCTTTATCTACAATGCATATTGCACCCTCAAAGAATTCCAATAAAATGATTAAATGTGATTTTCCTTAAACAAAACTATACTGACTCTTCCCAATTACCTTGATATAACAGTTTAACCATCTCTACATAGCTGGTCAACCTGACTGAATGTGAGATTACAATTGAATTGGTTCCCATGAGAGCAGAGAGTTAAGAGGGTCAAAGAAATCAGTTTAGCTGTTCTCCCTTAGGAAAACTGATAACAGAATCTATCCAAATAGTTTACATGCCTTTGTAAAACAAGTACTGTGACTAAGCTATGCATTGTTAGTATTGTGAACCCTTCAGCCCTTTCTCATTGCAGCCAACAATTCTACATATTTTTGATTGTTTCAACTGTTGTTTATAGTTTATCACTACTTGACCCACCCCATTTTTTGATTCTCTCCCATCACCTCCAATGAAGTAGATTATGGAAAGTGGTGTTTTTGTTAACTTTTCCCTCCGTCTATGGAATCAGGACGAACATGAATGTATCTGTTTAAAAAGGCACAAACCTCAGGCATTTGAACCTCTTATACTCCACACTCTACCAAGAATTATGCCATTGAAACAGAAGTGATTGGGTAATGCTGATATTCTATCCTTATGTGGGCAGTTTGAACTCTTCACCTTTGATATCCAAATGGCTGGCCTGTCTGGACCCTTACAAATTTTAGAGAATTCCACATTGTAAAATACAAGTTTCTGCCTGACTTCTGTACAGCTGCACTTACATTGACCTGCTTGTACCAAGTCCTTTCAGTGCTGTTGTCGGAGCTTTACGTTTTCTTTGCAGTGCCAAAAAGATGAATTTGAAATACTAGCAGCACAACAGTATTAAAAAACTGTTTCTTGGGAAGTAGTTCCCTAACTAAAATCAGTAATCCCTAACTATCAGCAGTAACTTCAAGTATTTCTCTTCACGTGCAATATAATGTGACATAAATAACTTTGCCAGGCAATGCTGTAATATTTTGCATAAATATATTCGCAATGTAGAAATCTCTTTGGATTTATCAAAGCTTCAACCTGACTTTTCTCCACTTATGTTTGAGATCCGTTGAATTGTATGTATGAATTGATATGTTTTGAAGCCCCTTGTCTATTTCAGTTTCTTCATCCTTAGAGCATCTCCTTACGCCCTACTATTCCATCAGAATTCTGTAACTAAGATTATATTGGCTTTTTCAAAGTGAATGTTAGCTTTATTGTATTAACTGAATTTTATTTTGAAAAAATATATGGATATGATGTATTTTAGAAAACAGCTGAGTCTTTGTTTCTTTTTCGGACAACCCAGCATATGGATTACATATTTAGAGAATTTCATTGGGAGTGTAAAGATGAAAGAACTGTTTGTTCTGGTCCTTTTATACTTATTTCTTTTAGCTTAAGTAGAAGGTAAAGTATAAGGGAAAGCATTCTGTGCAAAATACTATGTTCTCCAAAGGTAGATTGTAAGAATCTTATTAATTCTTCCTTCCTTGCCATCTTTCAGCCATTTTAGTTTAAACTGGCTCAACTGTTGTCATCTGTCAGTCTTCATGGAGTTCAGCAGTGATCATTACCTTGCTTAATACTGGATGCTGATCTGGAGGCAATAAAAGCCAGAAAATTGAGTGCTAATTATGTTCTCCTGTTTACTCAGCCGTTCTCTGATGCCTTCTGATGGTAAGAATGACTGGAAAAAAATGTCAATCATTATTCTAATGGGGGGGGGGGGTTGTGGGGGGGAGGGGGGGGTGGAGAGAGAGAGAGAGATAGTGAGTTCCACATGATCTACTGCTGTGCTACAGTAAGTTTGAAAGCTGAAAAGATAGGTCTGCAGAGGAAGGTTATAATTAATAGGACAAAATATATGTTTCTTACTGGATATTAAAAAGGACAGCACCTTAAGACTGACTAAAGAGGACAGCTACATCTGTTTTTTAATAAGTAACGTTAGTATGTATTTTTGATCTGTATCAATTAGATAAATTTTCTCAGTGAAGTTCAATCATCACATATAAAGAGCGTAATAATCAACATATGGAGGAAAATTGAATTGTAAGAAGTCCATGTGGAATAACTCTTCCATATAGCGTTCCTCTGTTGTATTTTAATTGACACAGACAGTGAAATGACATCTAGCATTTTTCAGGAGTGTAAAACTAGATCAGTTTCTATGTCATTACAGTCAGTCAGTCAGTATCAAATCAGACTGGCAATGACTTTATACATGGAGAGTTACAACATTGTAAACTTTGCAGAGCACTACCTTTGTTGGTACCAGCAAGTTAATTTACTTGGAGAATTTTGAACTACTGTCTGCATTTTGGGACATATCCCCTCTCTCTCTACTAATTTCCATCTCTGGTTTCAGAAAATATGTGATAAACATCTGGTGACTTAGAATCAAAACCGGGAACCAGTCAAAGCCTCAGTCTCAGGCATCAGACAGCTAGATAGGCTCTGGACCAGATAGATAGAATTTGCAAATGTGACTTGAGTGAACCATATCAGACATCTCTTTGGTGAGATAATTAGTGGCTCCTACCATAACCTCTGAAGGAAACCAATTGAGACAGGACATAACTAAACGAAATTGGATGTGAGTATCAATGTTAAATGACATCAGGTCTATAGTTGAAATCAATTGTGTCTTTACCTGCAAAGTAGTAACCCTGCTGTATTACTGACAACTCACATGCTGTGCTATTTTTGTCTTCAATGAATGAAAGCACAAAACCCTGTTTATGGTGATGAAAATTAAGTTACAGTTGATTGTAGAATCCACAACACTCCAAAGTGAATCACAAATAAACAGTTGCTAAAGTTCCAGTACCAACACTGCTTTCTTAGAAGCTTGGTTTGTAAATTACCATCCAGACAAAAAAAAATCAGCTTGAACAGCATCAACACAGACTGTATGTCTTCTATAAGATGCAATGCATCAATTTGCCAAAGGACCTTTGACAACAGCTTCCAAACCTGCACCTTCTAACACTTAGAAGAACTTTAGCATCAGACTTGTGAGATCGCCAACATTTTCAAGCCCTCAACAGCATTCTGACTTAGAAATGTATCACCGTTAGTTTGCTGTTGCTGGATTAAAATCCTAGACCTCCTTCCTAATTGCACCTGACTGATGTATACTGAAGAATTTCAATAACTCAACTCTCCATCACCTTAAAGGCAATTAGGGATAGTCATTAAATGGTAGCCTATCAAGTAATCCCCCAAAACAAATTTAGAAACAACTTCTACAGCATACATAATTGTAATTTTGGTTGCAGAGCTGCAAAATGTTCAGCATACAAATTTGAAGGATTTTTTTCAGCACAGTGTTCATATGCTGTCTGAATTAAAATAGAACAATGAAACTGATTTCTACTGAAATGCATCTTATTTTTTGGGTGTGACTCCAACCTTTAGGTTTCAATGGTGCTTTGTCAGTAGTAAGTACATTGGAACTCATACAATTTTTTATTGCTTTTTATTTAAAGGATATGGCTTCCTCAATTGTTTACTCGGCAAATAAACTTTGTGCGAAAATAGGTGTCTGGACAAAGTCTCATCTGAAACTCTCAGGTGTTCTTAATGTGAAACAGAACTATGGAGTCCTTTAATACATCAAACTGATCACATTCTTAAATCGTTATTGAAAAGAAAAATAGCTTTTACATTTTAAAAAGGATAACTGATCCATTTAATGACTTTCATACTTGTGTGTCAGCAACATTTTGGGCTGGAAACTTTGCAGTGGGATGAAACTAGATTTTTAATCCAGTATACGGAGCAAAGCTATTCTGACCAGTATAACAATGCAGATTGAAATAGTTCAGGCCAAATTATTTTGCTGATGCTGTAGAACTGTAAGTGACATTACTCGATGATATTTCTAATATTTGTTTACTAAAGCATTCTAGTTTGCGGATAAATTGATTGTTAATGATTAAACAGGCCGAGGTTTCTTCTTATTTCTTTTTTGATTTGTACACTGCAGGTCAAAAATTGTACTTTTCATCTGAATACCAATTGAGACTTTGTGGGAATAATATTTTTGCTGCAGTCTTTCACTACCTGTTTTTCTGAAACAAATCTTTACTAATAATACATAAAAAAAAAGCATGACAAGGATCCTGAAAGTGATTTGTTGAGGGGTTTGAGTGGCGTAAACTGTAAGAGCAAAGGTTGAGCAACCTTGAAATTGAGATTTGAAACTACTCACTTGTATCAGTTGTGATTTCAATTCTAATTTTTCTATGTAAGTGTTTTAACGTATTTTTAGTCAATTTGACTCCAGGGAGGGGATTCTGATTTATATGTTATATTCATCATAAAGGACAATGTTCACAGAAGAAGTTTAATCAGTAATCTGAGAAATTCAATTTCCACAATATAGAGTATTATATCTATAACTAAAGTATATCATGATAGACCACCTGTCTCACTGACTGTGTCATCAGTATTGTGGATTGAGCAGCAAGGGCATGTAGTTAATAATGTAGCTAAAGATTTTTTTTTGAATCCTTAGTGTTCAAAGATCATGCTGGAGAATTGAAATATAATGTTCATGATGTTTGGCACTGCACTGCTATAGCAAGTAAATATGTTAGAGACTAGAATTACTTTATTAATGTAATGGTACAGTGCAGTTTTCTATTACCAAAGGAGCTAGAAGATAGGATTTAATCGCAACATAAAATGTGGGTGGAAGATTACGTTGCAGTGCAGTCAGGAGTTCATTTAGTAACATATAAAAGTAACAGTAATAGCACTGAATGTAAAGGCCAGTCTGCGGAATACAAACAAAGTATTGAGAATGCTGTTATGCCTCATAGAGCTGGCGCTGGTAAAAATGCACTGATAAATGTGCTGATAAACCAATGAGAAAGGGACGCTGCCACAAAGCCTGTCATGGTCGAAGGAAGTGTCCAGTTAGAGTAAATTTCATTGCGTGGTCAAATACAATGAAATTAAGCATAATTTGCTAAAGTGAAATGGCAGTGAGAGGCTTGAAAATGCTCCTGGGAGCAGCAAGCGATCAATTTGCAGTGCATTCAGTGGAGGAACTGATGTAAGCAGAGTCAATAGACGGAGGCATGTCTGCCTCAGGAACCTCACATTTCAACAGACTAGTGTTAAAGCACCAGTTAATACTGATCAAGAATTATGCTGTACTTTGCATTATTAAAAAGACAATTGGATTACATTTGCAACAAATTTGTAACAGAGCTATTATGATTGTGTGTAAACTTTGAAACATAAAGCTACTTGGTCTAATTATAAAACTGTGCAATTAAAGCAAAACAAATCACTGAAGTGGTAAGGTTGTTCTTTCTTACCAATCCTAAGATTTAAATTAAGTTAAAAATTTGTGCATTGTTGCTACAATATTTATCGTGACTTCATGCGCATCCTCAGCTTTTATTGTGTACAGGATTGCTCCTGAATACTGTGCGTAAGGACAGTTTACCACTAGGTTGGAGGAAAAACATAGCATCTGAATACTCAGTATATTATAATATTTCCCAAAGGCTTGCCGCCATATTAAGTTACTGACAAGATCCATTATACCGTCATGATGTACACCATAAAACTGTTAATGTCCCTTTTGTCCTCAATCACAAGCTACTCTTTTCAAATTCAAATGACTTTGGGAGAACCTCCATGTCAACTGGACCACTACACATTAAAAAAAAATGCAAATTTATAAAAATGAAATACCACTATCGTCTTTAACAGTTTGATGTTATCTGAACCCCTTGGTGGGATTGCTGGCTTATAATTCATTTATAACTTTCTATCCTTTAATAAGTTCATTTGGTAGACTGTGAAAATGTAACAATAGAAAAATCATACATTCTGAAGTAAAAGCAGAAAATGCTAAAAATGAAAACAGGTTATCAGCAGCTTAAATAGCACTCAACTGTGAGCCTTCTGAACTGAAAAAGATCACACCCGTAATGCTAACACAACCTGTTTCAGATACTAAACCACCTGTTATGCATTTAATGTTTCCAAGTTGTTCTTGTTTTTTTTTTGCAGGAATAAAATTGCTGCATTTTTCATTGCAAATGTAAAGACCTAAAATTTTAGTTCCACTATTAATATTTGTCTTGCTCTTAAACTCCCATCCTGCTCATCTTAGATCTGTAAATGACCAGTTGTTCTGCACCTGTTCTGAGATCAATCTCAATTTTAGGCAAATACAATGCTTCTTTTCCTCAGCTTTCTACTTTGGTGCTAAGAGGGAGACCAGCCTTTGAAAAATGAGCATTGCATGTGCACTATAACTCTGAATAATAGGTGCAGCATGTAATGCATTTATAATATTCAGCTAAGTGTTGAAGGCTCACCCCTAATCTTGCTTACGGAATGAAAATAGACGGAAGAGGTGAGGTCAGAAAGTAGCAATAAGGCCAGATGTAGTGAGACATTAGCAACTAGTTGAGGACTTCAAGGGTTATTATTGTCGTTGCACCGTTAGTCAATGTCAGATAAATGCCAATATATAAATTAACATTTTATGCAATGAAGTATCCATCTAAAAACAGAAGTCAGCTTACAAATAGAGTATAATGACGTCATTATGGATGAATGGTATTTTGAAATATTGTAGGCATCCAATGCAAAGGATGGGCATGTCTTAAACTACAGCAAATCTTTGCAACACAGCTTGATCCCTTGTGCCTGGTTTTAAGATAGTGGTAAATTAACCATTTGTAGAATGAAAAATTGAGGCTGACTGCTAATGTGAGTGTAACATGTCCTGTTTGGAAGGAGCGTCATCATCTTTGTTGATTAAATGCAAATACATGATTTTGGGGCTGGAAACTTTATATAATAGGTAGTTTATATTGTAAAACCTATGTTCCCTTTCTCTTTTTTTCTTCCTCCTCCGACAGAGTATTGTCTTGCTTCCTTTCATCTCTTCTTGACCCAGCTGCATTTCTTACTCTGATTACCATCATTCCTTCAGAGAGAAAGGAACGGAATAATGGCAGGTTGTGCATTAGTGCATTCTGAAGAATGAAATATTAAGCTAATGCAGAAATCCTCAATATGACAAATGGATCATATTCTGATGTTGTGATTAGATCCAATTTTAGATGACTTTTAATGGAATTGCTGGAGAAGTACAGTTTTGCGTTATATCTAACTCAGTGAGGATATGTCAAAACACATTGATGAAGGTAAAGCAGTGGATGTGGTGTTCATGGATTTTAGCAAGGCATTTGATAAGATTGCCCATGGTAGGCTCATTCAGAAAGTAAGGAGGCATGGGATACAGGGAAATCTGACTGTCTGGATACAGAATTGGCTGGCCCCTAGAAGACAAAGGGTAGTGGTAGATGGAAAGTATTCAGCCTGGTGCTTATTGACCAGTGCTGTTCGGCAGGGATTGGTTCTGGGACCTCTGCTCTTCGTGACTTTTATAAATGACTTGGATGAGGAAGGGTGAGTTAGTATGTCTGCTGATGACATGAAGGTTGGTGGAATGGTAGACACTGTGGAGGCCTGTTGTAGGTTGCAGTGGAACATTGACAGGGTGCAGAACTAGGCTGAGAAGTGGCAGATGGAACTTAACGTGGAAAAGTGTGAAGTGATTCACTTTGGAAGGTTGAATTTGAATGCCTAACACAGGATTAAAGGCAGGATTCTTGGCAGTGTGCAGGAACAGAGTGTTTTTGGAGTCCATGTTCATAGATCCCTCAAAGTTGCTACCCACGTTGATAGGGTTGTCAAGAAGGCGTATGCTGTGTTGACTTTCATTAGCAGAGGGATTGAGTTTAATAGCCTCAAGGTTATGTGCAGCTCTGTAGAGACCTGGTTGGACCATACTTTGAATATTGTGTTCAGTTCTGGTTGTCAAAATATAGGAAGGATGTGGAAGTTTTAGAGAAGGTGCAGAGGAAATTTGCCAGAATACTGCCTGGACTAGAGGGCATGTTTTATGAAGAGACGTTGAGGGAGTTAGGACTTTTCTCATTGGAATGAAGAAGGATAAGAAGTAACAAGGCATACATAAATGTTTAGGGATGCTGGTGTCGTTACTAACGACTGGGTCTTTCATACAGCTTTTTAAAAATTTCTCTCAGATGCTGTTTCTGTGTCTTTAGTTATGTTGGACACCCAGATGTAACCCAGTGAAAGGGAACAATGCATTGTAGAACACTGATTTTTGACAGATGATTCTTCACACACAACTCAAGTAGCATCCAGCTTACCTCTTGTGTGGGCAAATGAATTAAACCAGTGTAACACAACTCAAAGGCCACAAAGAACTGCCAACATTTGGTGCACGTAGTTTCTATAATTGGTTTTGACATGATTCATTACTATTAAATTTCTTGGTTGCTCATGCATGCAACGTTTAACTGGGAGTTTATACACTACCTGGAAAACCCTTCTTTCAAGGAACCAGAATGATTTTTTTTAACATTTAAGTGAAGTCAGTTAACAATTTTGTAGGCATAGCATTGTTTTTTCATATCTCAATATGTATTATTATAATTGATTTCATTATGAGAAATCAGGATGTGAACTATCCTTGCCTAAGGGATAACCAATAAACATGGAATTATTACCATTGCCCACATCTCAAGAAAAAAACGTCAAAATTGATTTTGCATTTTCTTTATATTTTCTTAAGAAATGCATTTTAAATTGATAAACATCATGCTTTAGTAATCATTTATTACTTTAAGGAAAATAACAGATTTGGCAGAAAACATCAGTAGTTATTTCACAAATGTGTAAGACAGGCTTTATAGTTTTCAAAGAAGTATTCAGCTATTATTACTTTCCATTTTGTGCTTCACAGTCAAATGGAGGTCACTTTTTTTCCATACGTTTACCCATTCACTTCATAATCCATTTTGCAGTGTGCTGGGTGTAACTGATTTTATCTTTTAGATTCAAAGACAGCAATTCATTTGCAATTCTAAACAGGAGTTGCCATTATACATTTCAGGTCACTGAAGGTGAGAGTTGTTTCTGTTTCTTTCTGTCGGGTTGTCCTAGTTCTTTCGTGGCTATGGTTCACTTCATTGCCCTGCGGTATTCAATAAAGGAAGGATTTTTCATTCAGCAGGGTGGTCAGCACAGTAGTAGCTCACAGCTAAATGTTAATCACTGAAGAATTGTCTATTGCATGCTCAGCAACTGTTGAGTTTCACCTGTGTATTTTGTGTGATTAGACTTTACTGCCATCAGGACAGTGCTGACTGAGATGTAGCTCTCCAGCTGTGCATCCCAGTCAAAATAGATTGAGTCTGGCTGCATCTTAGAGTTGTTTTCTGGAACTAATTGTAAGTATGATTGAGCAGTGATGAATGTTTTGTATTTTGAATGTTTTGCCATGGCAGAGCTTACGTTGGTGTGAGGTAGAGGACTGGAGTAACTGAACATTAAAAACCCCTTGTTCACATGTACAGTTGAAGCTCATAATTGCTGGTAGATCCTATGTTTTTACATTCTTACTGAAAAGTAACATTGGATTTAAATGGATATCAGGATCCAAACTAACAGCGGTGATTATATCAACAGCGGAAAGAACATTTAAGTATGAAGAACATAAGTGAAAGTTTGCAAACCTGTATTCTGAATGCGTATGTCAAGAGTTTAACAAGCACTGCATTATTTTTCACCTGTAAGTGAACATATCAATGTGGGCTAGTTAATTTGCTACTGCTTTCCATGCTTTTTATTCTTTTAAACATTTGGAAATCTGGCCTTTTGTAGCATTTCAGGCATAGCTGATCTTGATAGCTTCATGTTTTGTTGACTTTCGTACAAAGCATTGAGGCAAATATAAGATTATGACTGTCATTTAAATTTTAGGAAGTCGGCCCTGTTAGTACACTTTTATCACTTGCAATCTTAGTGCACCAAGTTGTGACTTAATGTGTAACTATGAGTTTCTATCCTGTGCTGTATTCTTAAATGTCATTGTTACCATCTGCTTAAAAATCTGAAAATATTGAAAGAGAATTCTATACTAGAACATAGTGATTTATCAGTAAGTAAATACCTGTGAAGCTGAAAAGATTTGAAGGCCTGACATAAGGCTTTTTAATGCAAAATTGATTTCCATTTATGTTATATGGAAATGTAATGAACGATACAAAGTTGGGTGGGAAGGCGAATTGTGAGCAGGGTGCAAAGATGTTTCACTCTGATTTGGGTAAGTGGACAAGTGCATGATAGATGAAGTATCATTTGCATAAATGTGAGGTTATCCACTTTGGTAGCAAAAATTACTTCAATGGCAATAGATTGGAAAAGGGGAAGGTACAATGAGACTTGGGCATCCTTGTATACCAGTAATTGAAAATAAACATGATAAGAAGGCAAATGAAATAAATGATAGGCCTTCATAGAGAGAGTGTTTGAGTTCAGGAGCAAAGATGTCTTGCTGCAATTGTTCAGACCTTGGTGAGACCACACCTGAATATTGTATGCACTTTTGGTCTCCTTATCTGAGGAAGCATGTGCTGGCTATGGAGGAAGTGCAACAAAGGGTTTATCAGACTGATTCCTGGGATGGCAACACTAAAGTACAAAGAGATACTGAATCAGTTAGGACTTCACAATCCTAACAGGAATAGACATGATTGCCGGAGAGTCCAGAGCAAGAGGCCACAGTCTAAAGATATGTGGTATGCCACTGAGATGAGGAGAAGTTTCTTCACCCAGAGAGTGATGAGCCTGTGGAATTCTCTTTCGCAGAAAACAGTTAAGGCCAAATGTTTTCAAGAAGGAGTGAGGTATAGATCTTAGGGCTAAAGGAATCAAAGGGTATGGGGAGAAAGCAGGAACAGGGGACTGAATTGGATGATCAGCCATAATCATATTGAATGGTGGAGCAGATTCAAAAGGCCAATTGCCCTTAAACAGTGGGCAAAATAACTCCGTACAAGCACATTAGGCTCATGTCACCCACAGTAATTTCGAGGTTCATCCATTTTTGAGTACTTTGCATATTGGAAATCAAATTTATAATCTATATAGGTCCTACTCTTACACTGATGGAGTCACATGGCATGTTATGAGTTTGGATTAGGCAAAAGTGAGGACTGCAGATGCTGAAAATCAGAGTCTAGATTAGAGTGGTGTTGGAAAAGCACAGCCGGTCAGGCAGCTTCCGAGGAGCAGGAAAATCTACGTTTCGGCCAAAAGCCCTTCATCAGGACGGATATGAGTTTGGCAAAGAAGGACTCTGGTGAAACAGTTCACACTTGCACCAAATGGTTAAAATACTCCCTTTAGTTTTATCAGTTATACTCAGGAATACATTAAATAATTGTCACTGGTATAAGTTATTGGCATGAGAGAAGGTAGCTTAAAGCTACTGTCAACTTAACAATACTTAATAGAAATATTGCATAATGTTGTATGTTGTACAATTTTGTGAGTCAAATGTGAATGTTTTGTTGAAGATAAGATGAATTACAGATTTCAACCTATTCCAAAAGATGTACCATTGAACTGATGCAGCTATTGTTTTAAATATACTACACAAAATAACCTAGAGGTCCGAGCAGAGTATGCAGAATTTCATGACCTGATGCATTTGATTCCTTTTTATCCAACAGGAAATTTTTAAAAAGTTACTGTAATCTTCTGATGGCCAGTTAGTGCACTTTAGAGAGGCATTAGATAATATGTTAAACATTTTTATCACTGTGAATAGTGATTGTTACTGATTAACTGTGACCGGTGTAAAACAGAGCACATAGTTTAATAGATCGTAGTTACTGAGTGTGGATAAGTCATGCTCTAAGTTTTTTTTATTGGTCAATCACTTTACATGCATGCAAATACAAAATTGTTTCAGTTTTTCATTATTTCTTTGAGTTTGTCTATACTTTCATTTTATCACATAATTCGAAATGTTTAATTTGTTTGACACTCTCTCAGTCTTATTTCAATAAGTATTCTCAAGACTTTTTGTTCTAGCATTGCCTTGCCAATCTTTACCCTTTTCAGGTTCCATTCCTTAATTAGTTTGCAATAAGATCTAGAGAGACTTGTTATGTTTACACAAGCAGTTAGAAATTCTTTTTATTTAATTTAGAGTTTTACATGATGTGGACATTGCTGGTTAATCCAGCATTTATTTTCTATTGACATTTGCTTTTGGAAGGAAGTGGCGCCCACAGCCCTGAGCCCAGCAGTATCATGTAAGTATTCCCACAATGCTTTTGGCAATGTTATAAAGTTTAGCTCTGTTATAAAGAGGAAGTTAAAAATTACGCAACACCAGGTTATAGTCTAACAGGTTTAATTGGAAGCACACTAGCTTTCGGAGCAATGCTCCTTCATCAGGTGATTGTCACCTGATGAAGAGCATCGCTCCGAAAGCTAGTGTGCTTCCAATTAAACCTGTTGGACTATAACCTGGTGTTGTGTGATTTTTAACTTTGTGTACCCCAGTCCAACACCAGCATCTCCAAATCATTATAAAGAGGATGTTGTCTCCCTTGTGAAAACTAGAATCGAAATACCCCAAGAGGAGCACCTTGCCCTATTATCTGTAAACGAAGTGTGAAAAGTGGCGTAACCTGCTTTCAACAACTTCTAGTGGTTAAATAAAAAATCTCTAACACTCACTCTAAAATCACCAAGCAACAATTAATTTTACTTAAATCCAACAGTGAGCAAATTAGCTAAACTGTTATCAAACTGAACAAATTCCTTCTAATTGGTATTTCCGAATAAAACAAATTAGTCTTTCAAAATTATGTCTCAGTTAAAGTTTTGTGCCTTCTTCTGTCAAGTCTTCTATCAGGAATGCCTCCTCTAATTCTTCTGTCAGGAACGCTTCCTCTGATTATTTGGTCAGGAGCGCCTTTTTCCATCATTGGTGCTGTTATTTTTGAGGTGGTACTTTTTCAAATACTTGGATGACCCTATGACAGCCAGTTTCTTGCTTGAGAGCTGAGGGCTCTTAGCTCTGGCAGAAGGCAGTTAACACTGGGGTCTTTGTCCAACTGCCCCCTTCTTTTATACCAGTGAAGACATAACCATATTTCTTACATAGGATTGGTCCTATATTGTGAAAACCATCAGATTTAAATTGAATAGGTTTCAGGTATCTACATTCTTCAAATTTATTGACTAAATTCAAAATCTGTTGTCTTGATGAAGACTGATACTTGGCCTGCTAACTGTATGGCCTTTCAATACAAATATTTCAGTTTGGGCTCTCTGTACTGGCAAACTCAAGCTGCTGCCAGACATCCATTTTAACTCTAAGCACAGAAAAAAAATCATCTTTTAAAAGGACCACACTATGCTTCCCACCCCTAGCATTGTACAATTTTACACACACCAAGTTCTAACTTGCTGTCTTCCAATCTACTATTCCTCTACCCAACTTCACAACAAGCTCCAAGTCAACATGGTATGTGTCTTGGAAGGGTGGTGTTTCCTATGTATCTGCTGCTGTTTGCCTTCTAGATTGAAGAAGTCAGGAATTTGGTGGGTGCTATTGAAAGAGCCTTGGTGAGTAACTACAAAGTATCTTGTAGTAGGCATACATTATTACCCCGTGCATTGGTAGAGGGAATGAATGTTTAAGATGGTGGATGGGATGCTATTTAAGTGTGATGCTTCATGCTGGCTAGTGTCAATCTTTTTGGGGGTTAGTGGAGCTGCAGTCATCCAGACATGTGGAAAGTGCATATTCCTGACTTGTGCCATCTATATGGCAGACATGTTTTAGGGAGTCAGGAGGTAAATTACTTGTCACAAAATGATTTCTGATATGCTTTGTTGCCACAATATTTATATGGCTGTTGCAATTCAGTTTCTGGTCAATATCCCCAGAATGTTAATGGTGCCAGTGCCTCTAATGTTCTGGGGAGATATTTAGGTTTTCTCTTTTTTGAGGGTTCATATGGTATAAATGTTGCTTGCCTGATCTTGATGCATATGTGCATGGCCTCCTTCAGCACCTGAAGCATTGCAGATGATATTGATTATTTTGCAATCATCAGCAAACATTCCTGCTTTTAGCCTTATGATTGGAGCAGCTGAAGATGGTTCGGACAAGTACTCTACTCCTGCAGCGATATCCTGGGATTAAGGTGACCAACTTGCAACAATTATAGCCACCTTCCTTAGTGCTAAGTCTAGCTGTGATGAGTGGAGGGTTCTCTCTCTAATTCCCTTTGACACTAGTTTTGGTTGAGATCCTTGATAGCTAATTCAGTCATATGCTGCGCTTAGATCTTTTATCTATGTTGGGCCAAAGCTGCAATGAAATCAGAGCTAATTGGCCAAGCTGGAACCCAAACGGAGTGTCAGTTCACATGTTTTTACTGAGTCAATGCTTCTTCTTTTCATTCGTGGAGGGAATGTGAGCATCTCCGGCAAGGTCATTCTTTATTGCTTATCCTGAATTACCCAGAGGGCACTTGAAGATCATCTGCATTGGACTCTCAGCTATATCAGACCAAATAAAGATTGCATGATTGGAACCAAGCACAGAAAATGCCTGAACAGCTCAGCAGGTCTGGTGTCATTGAGTAAAACAGCATGGAAATAGACCTTTCAGTTCAACTCACCTGCGCTGACCAGACATCCCAATCTGACATAGTCCCATTAACCAGCATTTGGCCCATATCTCTCTGAACTCTTCCTATGCTTCTTAAATGCTGTACATTTCCCCATTTCCAGCATCCACAAAGATTTCCTTCCCATAACACTTTGACCACATCTTCCATTGCTCTTAAGGTAATGGGATAGCAGTTGCCTGGACTGTGCCATGCTTTTTCTGGTTTATGTAATTTTACACATCACCAGTGTTGTAGCTTTTGCTGGAACAGCTTGAATAATGGTATAGCTCATTTGAATGCATACACCTATAATACTATTTCCAGAATGTTGTCAGGATCCATAATCATTGTTGTGGTTCTGTTCGCCGAGCTGGAAATTTTTGTTGCAAACGTTTCGTCCCCTGTCTAGGTGACATCCTCAGTGCTTGGGAGCCTCCTGTGAAGCGCTTCTGTGGTGTTTCCTCCGGCATTTATAGTGGCCTGTCCCTGCCGCTTCCGGTTGTCAGTTTCAGCTGTCCGCAGTAGTGGCCGGTATATTGGGTCCAGGTCGATGTGTTTGTTGATGGAGTTTGTGGATGAGTGCCATGCTTCTAGGAATCCCCTGGCTGTTCTTTGTTT